>NC_082710.1:149295108-149445108 GCF_030144855.1 Hypanus sabinus | reverse complement strand
CAACTTTGCCTCCAGCTTCCAGCCTGATCTCATATTCACTTGGTCCACTTCTTCTCTCCCGATCTCTCTGTTTCTGGAAACAGTCTGTCTACTGATAGCTTTTATAAACTCATCGATTCTCACAGTTACACACACAACACACTGGAGGAACTTAGCAGGTCGGGCAGCATCGGTAGAAATGAACAGTCGATGTTTCGGGTCGAGACCCTTCATCAGGACTGAAGAGGGAGGGGGCAGGGGCCCTATAAAGAAGGTGGGGGGAGGGTGGAACGTGCCAGGTGAAAAACCAGTAAGGGGAAAGATCAAGGGGTGGAGGAGGAGATAGGCAGGAAAGGTGAAGAAGGAATGTAAGGGGAAAGCACGATGGGTAGTAGAAGAAGGCAGAATCATGAGAGAGGTGATAGGCAGCTAGCAGAGGAGGCAGAGTGAAATGGGGGAAGTGAGAGGGAGGGAATTACCGGAAGTTGGAGAATTCGATGTTCATACCAAGGGGCTGGAGACTACCCAGACGGTATATGAGGTGTTGCTCCTTCAACCTGAGTTTGGCCTCATCATGGCAGTAAAGGAGGCCATGTATGGACATATTGGAATGGGATTGTGAAGCAGAGTTGAAGTGGGTGACAACCTGGAGATCCTGTCTGTTATGGCGGATGGAGCGGAGGTGCTCAACGAAGCGGCCCCCCAATTTGCGTCGGGTCTCACCGAGGAGCACCGGATGCAATAGATGGCCCTGTGACGAGATCTGAAGGATTATCTAAAATGGACTGTTCCTTTAAAAAGAGAGAGAGAGCATTGTGCTATTTCAGGGAGAGAGAGACAAAAGCCTGTGAGTTGCCTTGGAAACGGCAAGGCCGAACTATATGATGGACAACTGGTTTTCAGTACTTGTGGAATATATACAAGGTCAACTGACTTTGTAATCAGACACACCAGAGACATACCAGATGCAGGGAAGACACTGACACTGGTTGAGCTTTGTGTGCCCATGACAAAGGTGGGGTTTTTGCTGACAGTGTGGACAAAGCGGTGACCGGTGGAAAGCTATTGGTGTGTTTAACCACGGCCTACTCAATTCAATACCCAGAACTGAACTGACCATCGTAAGGCTGTATCATTTCCCCACCGAAGATGGAAGAAGTGTGGGGGAACCTTATTTACTCACTTATATATGCATATGCTCTGCTAACCTGTTTGCCTTATCTTGTTTTATATCACTTTATCACATAGTTACTAATAAATGAGTTTATAACGGAAGACTCAGACTCCAGATGTGTCCATTTCTGCTGGTCCTTTTTAACCCGTTATGGGGTACGTAACAACCCCAACAGACTCACAAGTGAAGTGTTGCCTCACCTGGAAGGACTGTTTGGGGCCCTGAATGGTGGTAAGACAGGAGATATAGGGACAGGTGTAGCACTTGCGCTTGCTGGGATAAGTGCCGGGTGGGAGATCCGTGGGGAGGGACGTGTGGACCAGGGAGTCGCGGACCTTGCGGAATCTAGATCCTCACAGTTATCTGGAATATACCTCGTCCCAGCATGTCACTTGTAAAAATGCCATCCCCTTCTCTTAGTTCCTCCGTCTCCACCACAACTGCTCTCAGGATGAGGCTTTTCATCCAGAACAACTGAAATGCCCTCCTTCAAAGAAAGGGGCTTCTCTTCCTCCACTGCCAATGCTGTCTTCACCCACCTCTCTTCCATTTCGTGCACATCTGCCCATCCTTCAGCTGCAAGACCAGGGACAGGGTTCCTCTTGTCTGCACCTACCACTCCACTAGCCTCTGGATCCAGAACATAATTCTATGCAACTTCCACCATCTCCAATGGGATCCCACCACCAAGCACATCTTTCCCTCCCCCCCTCCCCCCCCACTTTCCACTTTCCGCAGGGATCACTCCCTACACAACTTCCTTATTCACTCATCCCTCCCTACCAACCTCTCCGTATCCTTGCAAGCAGAACAAGTGACACACTTGCCCCTACACCTCCTCCCTCACTACCAAACAACTATTCTAGAGGAGGCGACACTGTTCTACTATATCCAGTGCTCCCGGTGTGGTATCCTGCATGACAGTGAGACCGAACAGATTGGGAGGGTACTGCATTCACTCTGTTCGCCACAATAAGTGAGATCTCCTGGTGACAACCCATTTCAATTCTAATTCCCATTCCGATTCCAACATGCCAGTCTATGGCCCCCTCTACTGCCAGGATGAGGCCCCATTCAGGTTGTAGGAACAACATCTTGTATTCCATCTGGGTAGCCTCCAATCTGATGGCATGAACATGGATTTCTCGAATTTCCGGTAATTGTTGCTCCCTTTCACCATTCCCCATTCCTGTTTGCCCCTCTCACCTTATCTCCTTACTTGCCCATTGCCTCTCTCTGGTGCTTCTCTCCCTTCCCTTTCTTCCATGATCTTCTACCCTGTCCTGTCAGATCCCCTTCCTCCAGTCCTTTATCTCTTTCACCAATTAATTTCCCACCTCTTTAATTCACACCCTCACCCTCCCCCAGTTTCACCTATCACCTACCACTGTGTACTTCCTCCTCAACCCCCCCCCCCCCACCATCTTACTCTGACCTCTCCCCTTCCTTTCCAGTCCTGGAAGGGTCTCAGCCCGAAACATCATCTGTTTACTCTTTTCCATAGATGTCAACTGCTGCCGAGTTCCTCCGGCATTTTATGTGTGTTACTTTGGATTTCCAGCATCTGCAGGTTTCTCGAAGTTGTTAGATAGTCTGGTGCGTTCCTGGCTGACAGCAGTGGAGTTGTATACCTGGAGATAAGCTTCCGATTGGTGTCACATAAATTGGAGTCAAAACTCAGGGGTCTGGCGTTCCATGGATTTCAACAGGACGCACGCTGTGTTTGGGGAGGGGGAGGTGCATGCCCTGTGTTTGGGAATGCTGAGGCTGTGGAAGTCTACAGTGTGACCAGAGCTGAGTCAGATCAGCAAGTAGCTGTGACCAGTTTTAAGATGAAAGGGTATTTAACTGAATTTTGATAATTTTATGTAATAAATATTGCAAGATAAGGAATAGGATTTACACTGAACTAATTCAGTGAAATGATGGCCAGACGGGGCAAAAATTGGTGATGGTTTTGAGAGTGAGGCTACTGAGTGATGTGGAACTGTTGGTAAACTGGGCAGAGCAGTGGCAGAAGGAGTTTAATTGTAAGGTGTGAGGTGCTTTACTTTGGGAAGACTAATAGAGGTAGGACCCTTAGGAATACCAAGGAACAGAAGGATCATGAGGCACAAGTATGCACTGACAACCTCGTGCTGTTTAGGGACACCATCACCTACATGAAGGACAGGGCGGATGCCTGCCTGGTCATCTCAGACCAGGAGAAAGCCTTTGACAGGATTTCATACACATGCAATGGAACACACTCTCCAAAATGGACTATGGGAGGAAATGAGGAAGTGGATCCAACTGCTTGACACATCTGTAGTGAAGTCCAAATCAGTAGATGGGTAACAGATAGCTTTCCTGTTAATTCTGGAGTTCTGCATGGTTACCCACTCTCCCCTGTCTTGTTTGTGTGCTGTGTAGAACCCTTTGACAAAGTCATCAGAAAGGGTGTGAGGATAAGAGGGGTGATGTCGCCGGGCAGTAGAGGGATCAAGGTGAAAACCTTCCTGTACGTGGACAATGCCACCATCTTCTACTTGAATCCGAGGTTGGTTTGCAGATTGATCAGCATCTGCTACTGGTTTGAGCTGGCATCAGGGGCCATGGTTAACTGCACAAATAGCGAGACCTTGCTCTTCAGCAACTGGCCCAACCAATCCTGTGAACCCTTCACGGTCGGGTCTGAATACCTGAAGGTGCTGGGGATCTGGTTTGGAGGGGCTGAACTGGGCAAAGAATTGGCTGGAGTGGACTGGGAAGGTAAAGCAGAAGCTGGGTCTGTGTGGAAGATGCTCCCTCTCAGTAACTGAGAAGACCCTGGTCATCAGGTGTGAGGTGCTCTCAGAGCTGATGTGCTTGGTGCATGTGTGGCCCACCTCCCGCTCCTCCAGCTTGGGAATCACTTGAGCTGTCTTCAGGAGATCCCAGATGGAGGAAGTAAGACAGTCCATGGACAGTGCGGACAGAAACATACCCAATGGTACCCTCACCCTGATGACCATCTTCATATGGTTACATCAGTCTGTGTGTGGAACCTCAGTAAGTGGGCATCAAGTTCCACTACGTGCTGAGAATCTACCCGTCCCCCATGTTGGGAAAATGTTGCCGTCCTAGCTGTCCTTATTAGCTCACTGCTTTTTAAATTCCTGTTTTTGCATTACTTACTTAATTTAACTATTTTATATGTGTAATAAAAATTTACAGGAATTTTATGTTTTCCCTGATATTATCATGTATCGCATTGAACTGCTGCCGCAAAGCTAACAAATTTCACGACACATGCTGGTGATATTAAACCTGGTTCTGATTCTGAATTACTCCAGCCCATCACCATTGACTACAGGGCCATCAGCGTGGGTCAGCACCGAGCTTCTTGAAAACACTGCAGGGAAAGGACTTGATGGACACGGTAGGGTAGTTTCCCAAGCTGACGGTCCGGACCTTCTGGCTCCTTGCCAGATCTCACCAGCAGATAGCGTGATCTTACCTGGCATGCAGTGATGGGGGTCCTCCCAGACGGTTCCCTCCCACGACGCACTGCCCATGGGACAATAGTGATGAGGTTTGCAAAGAGGGTGTGAAGAAAGATACGAGGACCTGTGTCACGGTAGTCCACCCCAAGTGTCACAGGGGACTCTGATGCACAGGCTGTTCCCAAGGACACACACACATGGGATATCTATGTTGTTCGCAGATCATTAACTCAGTGAAAGTTGCTCTTTGGTCAGCCTGAAACTTGTTGATCTGCCAGCACGTCGAGATTTCCACAGAGGAATGCTGCCATCTGACACTGTCCAGGCTGCAGGAGTACGGACTTGCTGAGGGAAACACTGAAGCTTGGTGCAGCCACTGTCAGGGCTGGGTGGGGAAGGACCACAGTGTAAAATTCTTCTTGTACTTGAGAGGAAGGCCCTTCATTATTAACGTAGCAGTGTACCACCCCAGGGAGCAATGAATGCATTGGAACAGAACAGAAAGTATTGACTATGGACGTAAAAAATGAAAACGCATTCAACAGTTTATTCTTGTAAATAATTTATTAAGAATAAATTTTATTTTGTTTAAAAAAAATAGTATACCACCCCGGAGGAACACATGAGTAACAACGTTGCTATTGGCTTTAAAAAAATATAATTGAGGATTGTCTACTAGTAAGTAAAAGGGTTTTGCAAAGTTTATATTTGTAAAAATTTTTATTCTGAATAAAGTATATTTTTGGAAAAATAGAAATTCGCCTCTAAACCCCATTCAATTTATCCAAACCAAATCACTTTTCCAAAGTGATTTAACTTTTGAAAAGCAGCATTATATAGTCCAGCTTCTGCAGTGACAGCAGCGACTTGTTCATAAACCCAAACATGAAGGTAAACACCCAGTCGGAGATTTCCCCGTAGAATAGGGGTTCCCACCCTGGGGTCCATGGAGCCCTTAAATCATTGGTCCATAGCATGAAAATGGTTGGGAACCTTGCCATAGAAAAGAGCCCAGCCCCAGGATTGCACTCTTTCACCCAAGTTTTCTTCATCAACATCCCACTGTCGATCAGATTTCCTGCAGAGGAGGAGGGGAGTGGGAGAGAGATTGATATAGTGAGACAAGCTCACAGAAACTTCAGTAGTAAACCTTCCCCCAATACTGACCGTGAAACCCACTGAAGCCACCCACACAACAGTGAGAATAATGTCTAGGCATTCCCAATTCCCAACATCCACTGTAACATAACCCAGATATCCTCCCGCTCTCCCACCATCCCACCTAACAGCCTCACCCCATAACTCCCCATCACAACACCCTGCAACCCCCACAAGACATCAGTGGCGTGGAACCCTGGGAAGAAACAATTCCAGTCACAAGCTGCAGGAGAACCAGGAACTGGATTCCCTGGAATGGAGCGAAGCAAGGGCCATTCAGAATCAGGTTTAATATCACTGGCGTACGTTATGAAATTTGTTGTTATGCAGCAGCAGTACAATGCAATACATAATAAAAACAGCAAATATAAATATATATTTAAAAAGTTAAACAGTGCAAAAAGAGAAAATAAAAGTATTGAGCGAATGTTCATGGTGAAGAAGCTGTTCCTGAAACATTGAGAGTGCGCCTTCAGGTCCTGTACCAACCTCTGATGGTAGCAATGAGAAGGGGGCATGTCGTGGATGATGGCAGTCCTTACTGATGTATGCCGCCTTTTCAAAGATTTCAAAGGATGCTGGGGAGGCTAGTGTCCATGATGGAGCTGATTAAGTTTACAGCTTTCTGCATCTTATTCTGATCCTGTGCAATGCCCTCCTCCCCGATACCAGGCAGTGATGCAGCCAGTTAGAATGCTTTCCACAGTACATATGTTGAAATTTGTGAGTGTCTTTGGTGACATAACAATGTTCCTCAGACTGCTAATGAAACATAGTCACTGTCATGTCTTCTTTGTAGATCCATCAAGATTTTGGACCCAAATAGATTCTTAGGGCTGTTGACATCCAGAAACCTGGAATTGTTCCGAATCAGATTTAATTTCACCAGCATATGTCATGAAATTTGTTAACTTTATGGCAGCAGTAAAATGAAATACATGACAGATAAATATATAGAAAAAAACTGAGTTACATTAAGTATATATGTCTATTAAATCGTTAAGTTAAAATGAGTGCTGTCAAATAGTGGAAATAAAAAAGTGAGGTAGTGTTCATGGGTTCAATGTCCATTTAGGAATTAGATGACAGAGGGGAAGAAACTACCCCTGAATCGCTGAGTGTCTGCCCCATGCCTTCTGTATCTCCTTCCTGATGTTAACAGTGTGAAGAGGGTGGTGGGGATTCTTAAAGATGGACACTGACTTCCTAAAGCATCACTGCTTGAAGATATCTTGGATTCTATGGGGGCTGGTGCCATGATAGAGCCGACTAATTTTGCATGTTTCTGCAAATTATTTTGATCTTGTGCAGTAGCCCTCCTCAGTGACAGTGATGCAGCCAGTCAGAATGCTCTCCACGGTACATTTGTAGAAGTTTGAATGTTTTAGTTGACAAACCAAAACTCCTCACACTCCTAATGAAATATCGCCACTGTCTTGGCCTTCTTTATGGCTGCATCAATAAGTTGCATCTAGGTTAAATCCTCAGAGATATTGACACTCAGGAACATGAAATTGCTCATTCTCTCTACTTCTGATCCCTCTACGAGGATTGGTTTGTGTTCCCTTGTCTTGCCCTCCCTGAAGTCCACAATCAGCTCTTTGATCTTGCTGACATTGAGTGCCAGGTTGGTGCTGTCACACCACTCCACTAACTGGTATGTCTCCCTTCTGTACCTCCTTTTGACACCAGCTGAAATTCCGCTGACAATGGTTGTATTGTTAGCCACACAGTCATGGGTGTAAACAGAAAAGAACAGTGGGCTAAGCACACATCCCTGTGGAGCACCAGTGTTGATTGCCAGTGAGATGGAGATTTTTTTTTCTATCCACTCAGATTGTGGTCTTCCGTTTAGAACATCGAGGATCCAGTTGCAGAGGAAGGTACAGAGGCCCAGGATCTGTAGCTTTGCGAACAGGACTGCAGGAATAATGGTGTTAAATGCTGAGTTATAGTTAAACACACAGCATCCTGTCATAGGTACTTGCATTGTCCAGGTGATCCAAGGCTGCGTGGAAAGCCATTGAGATCATGCCTGCAGTAGACCTATTACGGTGATAGGCAAATTACAGTGGGTCCAGGTCCTTCCTGAGAGCAGTGTTGATTGTAGGCATGGCAAACCTCTCGGAGCGTTTCATCACCATAGATGTGAGCACTACTGGATGTTAGTCATTGAGGCAGCTCACACTACTCTTCTTGGGCACTGGTATAATTGTTGCCCTTTTGAAACAGGTGGGGACTTTCCACTTCTGATCCCTTGATGACGACTGGTTCCCTCAGCTTACCCCTTGTGAAGTCAGCAATCAATTCCTTGGCTTTAGTGACATTGAATGCATGGTTGTTGCTGTGACTCCACTCAACCAGCAGATCCATCTCGCTCCTATATGCCTTCTAGCCACCATCTGAAATTCTGCAAACAGTAGTCGTGTCATCAGCAAATTTATAGATGGCATTTGAATTGTGCCATTTATAAATTCCAAGGGTGAGATGCTGTGGGACTAGTTGCAGCCCATCTCATAGTTCTGGTTCCAGACAGGCGGTTGTCAGTGCCCAGACTGTGCTGTAATGACCAGCTCCAGTGACAAGAGCTGGGAAACCCAGTATTGACCAGTGACCAACACAGTTCCTACCTCAGGCCACGTCAGAGGAGTTGGAGGAGGATTCTCCTTTGTCAGAAGCTGTGAATGGAAGGACAGGCAGGAAAACATTTATTACCAATGCAGAGCAGACTCGGAGAAACAAAGATACATGCACGCACTGTATAGACAAGTCTATACAGATAAACAAGCAGACACAAAGACATGCACACAGACAGCCCCAGCTCCCTTAATAAGATGTTAAACAAACACTCAGTGGCCTCTTCAGTAGGTCAACCTGCTTGTTAATATAATCAGCCAACTTTGCGGCAACAACTCAATGCATAAAGGCAAGCTTGAAAGAGGTTCAGTGGTTGGTCAGACCAAAGGTTCATTTATTATCAAAGCATTATGCAATATACAGTTCTAAGATTCATCTTCTCCAGGTAGACATGAAACAGAGAAAACTGTGGAAGTCACTGAAAGAAAGACATCAACCCCCGCCCTATTGCCCACAAAAACAAAATAAAAACCTGCAAACCCCAAATCCCCCCTTTTGCACACTAATAGTCCGTGAGCCTGTAGGGTTGGTCGGTACCATCTGAGGGGAATAATGGTCATAGTGATTTTTAGCAAGGTATACATCTCTAGAGTTAGCAAATATGTGCTGGCATTGCACCAGTGGTAGCTTTATGTGTGCTGTCATGCATTTTATAACACTACCCTAAAATAAGCATTCCTGAAAAGTGGCCAATATAAAGTACAACATATATATTCAACCTAGTGGTATTTTGTCATCAGTGATCCCTCAACATTGAAATTTGTCACAATGATAGCTGAGTTCAAGCACTTTTCCTCAAATGTTGTTATAAAATTCTTCATTGAAAACTATGGCATTGGTGGCACTTGCAGTGCAATGCCCAATTTCAGTAGAGTGAATCATTTCACTTTTAGAAAAATATTTGTCTGTTGTTTATTTTGGAAAAGTCAATAAAAACCCTAGTGTATATATATATAAAATCACATGGATTTGTAGAGAATGTATTCAGGAATTCAAATAAGTAATCACTTTTTGTATGTATTCTATGTTAACATCAGTACAGCAGAAAATGTTACCCCACCCCCAAAAGGTAAAAAACCCATTTGGAGAGATTTCTGGAGTTTTATCAATGTCATGATATTTTCCATATTGTTGTATCAAATCAAAGCAACCTTAAACTTTTGTCATAGCATATAGAATTACAGTACAATAATTCAAATGTGGGGTTCCACACGTCCATAACCTAGGCCCCATTTAGTTGTAAAATGAATATATTTAATCAAAGTCTGCTTTCCATACTTTGTCTTTCATACTTTCATAACCTATTAATAATCATAATAATTTTCCAAGTCTTCCACATCTTCATCTGAACTTCCCACACTCTCTGAGATGGATGCCCGGTTCTCACAGTCTGCCAGTCTACACATGTCAGTACACCTGAGGTCATTTGCAACACACACACGTCTTGGGAGTGAACATTTTTTTGGACAGTTACAGGCCAGTAGATCCAGGACGGTATCAGGTGCTGCTGGCCTTCCATCCAGGGCACCACCAACTGTTCAGCTTCCTCTTCTCTCTCCATCTTCCATCTTGTGGGTCCTTCTCCATATACCAGCCTGGTAGTTGGCTCGCTGTGCATGTTTTGTTAAGTGGTCCTTCCATGGTAGGAGTTAACGATTTTTGATTTCACCTTTTGTGGCACAGAAAGGGTGATACCTGAGCTAATTGACCTTGGTGGTCGATGCTTTTGGGGCATACAGGAGACATTTAAATGCCTCCAGTTTGTCCATCAGTTCTGGGGAGAGGTCCCATTCCCGACCCAACTCTAAGAATGTGTCCTGAGTTTCCCTGTTGCTGGTCAGAAGTTTTAGGGCACTTGTCTTCCCTTTGCCTGCAAAAGTGCTTACAGAGTCACATCCTATATATGCGTGCAACCCGATGGGAGCCCTACAAACCTCTATGACAACAGTGGCAGCAACCTTCCTGATGTCTACAAGCCTGGTACGGGTTCTAGTGCCACACTTCTGGAACAATGGGGCCTCAGTCTTGTCACAAAATGCTAAAGACATGATAAAGACATCTGTGTCTTCTGAGCAGATCACTACAGATTGGTATCCCTCTCTTGTGGCATGGGCAGCATGGAGAAGTAGATGGCCATCTGCTTCTTCTTGTTGACACTGAAGAGCTGACACCTCACTGTCTTGAGATGGTTTGCCATTCACAGTAGCAGACAGAATCTTCTCCTGAAGCTTTGCTCTGTTCTCCGCCTTCCTCCATTCATGGACTATGAAGCTAATGAGACTATTTTTGTTACTGACTTTGGTCAGGAAGCTCCTCCACAACCTCACCGTCTGTGTGCCTTACAACTCATGACCAGTCTCTTCATCCCGTAGACATCTTTCACTATTCTTGATAGAGTTCTCCTTGTATGTGTTGAACACAACATTTATTCTGCTACTCTGACTGTCTTCCCTCACAGCTGTGCCCAGAATTGTTGTGGCAACATCTCTGAAAGTAACTTGATCACCTTTCACTCTTTGGACCAAGTTCATTCCATCAACCACTGTAGCAGAGTTTCCTGGGACTTGTTCTTCTACTGCTACAGTTTTCTGCAAGGTTGTGGCTAAAGTAGCATTATTTATCTTTCTCAGCAATCCTTCTGGTGTGGACAGGACCCAGGGCAATGGTCCAAAGGGATGAGAAAGGATATCCTCCATACGTAGATTGCACCCTTGTGCTATGATGCATCCAAACAAAGACAGAAAGCTACCACTGCTGCAATGCTAACCCATATTTTCAGCACTAGGGGTGTGTACCTTGCCAAAATTCACTACAAGAATTATTCCCCCCAGATGGTACTGGTGGCCCAAATTTGGGGTCCTGGCTCACAGACTAAAGTACTACCAGAACAGGGAAGAAATGTGATCAAAGTGACTTTGACTGTGGAATGATTGATGGTGCCAGATGCGGTGGTTTGAGTATCTCAGAAACTGCGAATCTATTGGGATTTTCACCCAAAGCATCTCTAGAATTTACAGAGAATAGTGAAAAACAACATCGAGTGAGCAGCATGTTTGTGGAAGAAAACAGCTCGTTAATGAGAGAGGTCAGAGGAAAATGAGCAGACAGGTTCAAGCTGATAGAAGAATGATGGTAAATCAAGTAACCATACGTGGGGAAAGCCAGTGATGTGGAGAAGAGCATCTTTGAACATACAGCCTGTTGAACCTTGAAGTGGACGCACTACAGCAGCAGAAGACCACATCAGATTCCAAGGTGTACTTAATAAATTGCCACTGAATGTAAATATTGCAACACAACGATCCAGATGTGATTTACAGTGAACTTACTTCTGGTGGGACTGTAGCCGCTCTCCCCCTCTGTAAAATACAGAGACAGTCAGTAGGAAGGTTCCCATGTCCCGAGCACATAACCTTATACACTCAATACCAGATACACCCAATGGGCTCTGACCCCCATTCAAACAATGGTCCAGATACAAGTTTGAAAAGGATTAACTTTTCCAGCCCACTGCAACACTATGAGACATCTCTCCATAAAAGACTGAACAAAGCTGGTGGGTGACCGGGTGGAAAGGGGGACTGTTTACTCAGGTCCACCAGCTGGGAATGTACACAGTGATAATGAGATGAGGCAGGGAGGATGAACCATTTCCCCAGGGCAGAGGTCGATAAATGAGAAGTAATCCTGAAACAACCTGGGAAAAGAACGTTTTCCCCAGGAGGCTGGGATCTGGAACACACCGTGTGAGGGGATGGTGGAGACTCTCATACCATTGAAGTCAGATCTAGAGAGGCACTAATCACCAATGTACAGAGAGATACAAAATGGGATCAGTCTGGACAGCAGGGGACAAGGGCTTCATACTGCACCATATGACTTTAGGTCATAGAGTCAGTACTGGGGAAGAGGAGACAGGTTCCAGGGAAGGTGGGACCTGCACAAAAGAGCCAGTTAGCACCTGAACTGGAAGGGGGCTAATATCCTAGTGGGAAGGTTTGCTGGTGTTGCACGGGGGTAGAGGAGGGTTTAAACCAGAGCTGCAGGGGGATGGGAACCAAATGTCGCTAAGATCTCAGACAAAGTCAGGAATCAAAAGGCTGAGCATGGTGGAACTAATGTCCTGAGCTGTGAGCTGTGTACGTCCCAATGCAAGGAGTATCATGGGCAAGACAGGTGAACTTAGGGCATGGATCTACACAATTATAATATTGTAGCCATTAATAAGACTTGGTTACTGGAGAGGCAGGACTGGCAGCTCAGTTTTCTGGTGTTCTGTTGATTTTGGACACGACAGAGTGGGAGGGATTAAAGGATACGTGGTAGTGTTACTGTTCAGGGAAATGTCACGATAGTGCTCAGTCAGGACAGACTGGAGAACTCGACGTGAGGAATTATGGGTGGTACTGAGAAATGAGAAAGGTATGACCAGATAAATGAGGCTACATTCCAGACCACCTAACAGTCCGATGGAACAAATTCATAGAGTGACTGCAGACTGTTGCAAGAAACTCAAGATTGTTACAGCAGGTTACTTTAACTTCTCACATATTGACTGGGGATCCTATAGTGTAAAAGGACCAGACAGGATAGAGTTTGTCAAACATGTTCAGGAAAGCTTCCTTAAACAGTACATAGAAGTCCCAACGCGACTGGTGATACTTGATCTGCTACTGGGGAATGAGACAGGACAGGTGATTGTGTAGGGGAATACTTTGCATCTAGTGATCACAGTGCCATTAGTTTCAAAGTAGATATGCAAAAAGATAAGTCCGGTCCACAGGTTGAGATTCTAAATTGGAGTAAGGCCAATTTTTATTTGTCAGAAAGGATCTGGCAAATGTGGATTGGAACAGGCTGTTTTCTGCGAAGGAGTACTTCAAAAGTGAAATTTTCAGAATACAAAGCTTGTATGTGCCTGTCAGAATAAAAGGTAAAGATAATCAATGCAGGGACCCTTGGTTTTCAAGAGATATTGAGGCTCTGGTTAAGAAAAAAGTAAGAGGTGCATAGCAGGTATAGGCAGGTGGGAAAGAAAGAGGTGGACAGGAAATAGAAGAGAAAACTTCAGAAAGAAATCAGGAGGGCTGAAAGAATGTGCGAGGTTGCCTTAGCAGACAAGGGGAAGGAGAATCCCAAGGGATTCTACAGATATGTTAAGAGCAAAAGGATTGCAAGGGACAAAATTCTGGAAGATCAGAATGGTAATCCATGAGTGGAGCCAAAGCAGATGAGGGAGATTTTAAATGAATTTTTTGCATCTGCATTTACTCAGGAGATGGACACAGAGTCTCTGGAAGACAACATGGCGTCGACTTCATGGACCCTGTTCAGATTACAGAGGAGGAGGTGTTTGCTGTCTTGAGGCAAATTAGGGTGGATAAATCCCCTGGCAATGTGTTCCCTCAGACCCTGTAGGAGGCAACTGCAGAAGTTGCTGGGATGCTAGCACAGATATTTAAAACATCCTTCGTGACAGGTGAGGTACCAGAGGAATTGAAGGATAGCCAGTGTTCTTCCACTGTTCAAGAAAGGCTCTAAAATTATAGACTGGTGAGCCTGACATCAGTAGTGGGAAGGTTATTGGAAGGTATTCTAAGAGAGCGGATATATGAGTATTTGGTTAGATGTAAACTGATTAAGGATAGTTAGCATGGCTTTGTGCATGGTAGGTCATGAGTTTTTTGAGGAAGGTACCAGGAAAGTTGATGAAGTAAAGCCAATAGAGGTTGCCTACGTGGACCTTAGCACAGCACTTGACGAGGTCCCACATGGGAGGCTGGTCAGGAAAGTCATTGCTCAGCATTCATAATGAGGTAGTAAATTGGATTAGGCATTGGCTTTGTGGGAGAAGCCTGAGAGTGGCAGTAGATGGTTGCCTCTCTGACTGGAGGCCTGTGACTAGTGGAGTGCCGCAGGGATTGGTGCTGGGTTCATTGTTGTTTATCATCTATCTCAATGATCTGGTTGATAATGTGGTTAACTGGATCAGCGAATTTGCAGGTGATTGGTGGTGGAGTGGACAGCAAGAGAGCGGGATAGGGACCAGCTGAAAAAATGGGCTGATAAATGGCAGTTGGAATTTAATTCAGACAAGTGAAAGGTGTTGCACTTCAGTGGGACAAACCAGGGTAGGTTTCACACAGTGAACGGTAAAGGGATCTGGGAATATAGGTCCATAATTTGTTGAAAGTGGCATCAGATGTAGATAGGGTCATAAAGAAAGCTTCTGTCTTACAAAACTATGAGTGGTATAGAGAGGGTAAATGCAATCAGGCTTTTTTCAATGAGGTTGGGTGGGACGACAGCTAGAGGTCATAGGTTAAGGGTGAAAAGTTTAAGGGGAATATGAGAGGCAACTTCTTCGCTCAGTGGGATATTAAGAGTGTGGAACGAGCTACCATCGCAAGTGGTGTACGTGAGCCTGAGTTCAATTTTTTGAGAGGTTAGGGCATGGATTGATGGGGTATGAAGGGCAATAGTCTCGGTGCGGGTCAATGGAAGTGGGCAATTTAAATGGTTCGGCAAAGACTAGATGGGCCAAAGGGCCTGTCTTCTATGCTGTACTTCTCTATAAAACTGAGGGAAGATGGATAACAATTTGACCGACCTGACAAACAGGGGAAGGAGAGGGAGAGCCGGGTGGCAGAGACTGATCGGGATAACATGGATGTCATTATATTGGCGAAAGGGAAGGTGGTCGGCAACAGTATGGGCACGGGATGGGAGAGGAAGGGGAGGGTCTGAGGACAGGGCACCCTTTTGAGTGGAGAGGCAGGAGTGCTAGGGTTGTGGCTGCTGAGAGGACATAGTCCTGCCCAAGCTCACTTCTCCTGGGGAACAGTACACCTCCCTCCAGTCCTACCTTTTTTCTTGTAGAAGTGATAAGCCACAACGTCAGCGAAGACGATCAGGATCACCAGGACCACGAGCGCAGCGATGACCATGAGAGGTATATAGCTGGACTTCAGAACTGGCCAAGATTCAGAGAAACAGTAGGTTAGGTGCAGGGACCGGGATTCCCTGTCTGTTTACACACCACATTTCCCCCACCTTACACCCTTCTGTCCAACAGAGGGAGACTGGCTTCCCCGGTCTTTTCATCCCATTCAAGGCAGCACTGACCCCCTCCCTCTATCCACACCAAGGCCAGTGGTCACCAGTGCTCCCTCTCTCTCCCTGCCTCTGTACCGCCCCACCAGCGAGTGTATCTTACCCAGGAACAGGACGAGGGGCTCGGGGAGACCCCGGTGTTCCACCCGACAGGAGAACTTTCCTGTGTCCATGCCTTCCACCTGCACCGTCCTGGTCAGCTGGTAGGTGTTGTCGTGATTGGGGAGAATCCCGTGGGAATGGGTCTCCTCCAGGGTCCGGCCGTCGCGTAGAATAGTCATGTCAATGGACGGGGGGTAGAAGCCAGTGGCCACACAGGAAAGGTGGCGGTTATCCAGTGAGGTGGTGAAGGAGACTTCGGGGGGATCTGTGGTGAGAGGAGACAGTGCGGGGGGTACCCACGTAAAAACACTGATCCTTCCACTCACATACTGACCCTACCCCCAACACATGCATAACACACACTGAAAACTCCCAGCACACGCCAACCCACCGTTCCACCCCTACCCCTCAGACACGCAGCAGACGCCAACCCCACAGACACACAGCGGACACCAACCCACCGTTCCACCCCTACCCCACAGACACACAGCAGACGCCAACCCCACAGACACACAGCGGACACCAACCCACCGTTCCACCCCTACCCCACAGACACACAGCGGACAC
Organism: Hypanus sabinus; assembly: GCF_030144855.1. Lineage (NCBI taxonomy): Eukaryota > Metazoa > Chordata > Chondrichthyes > Myliobatiformes > Dasyatidae > Hypanus > Hypanus sabinus. The sequence continues at coordinate 149,428,914 of NC_082710.1, read as the reverse complement.
CACCACCACAGACAAGCAGTGGACGCCAACCCACCATTCCACCCCTACCCCACAGACACCAACCCCACAGACACACAGCGGACGCCAACCCACCATTCCACCCCTACCCCACAGACACGCAGCGGACGCCAACCCCACAGACACGCAGCGGACGCCAACCCCACAGACACACAGCGGACACCAACCCACCATTACACCCCTACCCCACAGACACGCAGCAGACGCCACCACCACAGCCACGCAGCGGACGCCACCACCACAGACACGCAGCGGACGCCAACCCCACAGACACGCAGCGGACGCCACCACCACAGCCACGCAGCGGACGCCACCACCACAGACACACAGCGGACGCCACCACCACTTACTGGGCTTTAGGTGGCTCTCCCCATCTTGAACGTACTTCTTCAGCCACTCGACGCAGGTCTGCTCCAGGTATCCCTTGAACTGCTGGTTCCTGGCCATGTTCTGGTCCCACTTGTCCTTGGTAAGGACACCCCAGGGCACAGGGGTCACCCACACCATCTGATCCTTGTCGAAGCTGATCAGGTCCGACCCGTCCCAGCTGTACTGCATGAACCCGGTGGTGGTCCCATCGTCATGGAGCTCACAGCCGTACATCAGCTGGATTGTGTGTGTTCCTGCAACACACCATCCGTCAGTGTGGGCTGGGGAGGAAACTGCCCCCTTTTCCCACAAGTGCTGTTCCTCCCTTGCTCATCTGCCACCTGACACATCTCCACACCCACTCTGCCCCCATGTGGTATCCCACTCACCCCCCGTCTGGTTGGTTCGCTTCTGCAGTGTCTGGATGTCAGCCTTGAACCCCGGCTTGTTGCCCCGCAGGTTCTGTGTCTCACGCTCCCAGTAGTCGGGGTCCTGGCTCTCCGCCATCCACCCCTGTCGGGGCACCGTCCGTCCCAGCACACTGTCGTGGTAAATGATCTGCTCCTCGTCCACGTACCCGACCACCACAAACTCGGGGACCCCCGACCCCGGGGTCACCGCCATGTAGAAATAACGGAGAGAGTGAGAGCCTGAAATTGGAGCAGAGATTCAGAGAGGCCTCAAGACCCGAACCCCATGATCAGGGTCCCAAGTACCGGTGGGGAGGGACCCGTGGGACAACTCCAAACCCCCAAGTAAATCATGGTCTCCATCACAACTGACCCCTCGCCCATTGAGCCACATGTGAGTCCCACCTGGAGACAAGGTGGACCATATTCCTGGTCACAGCTGCAGTTTCCTAGATGACCCGTGCTGTGGGGTCCATGGACCACGACATGTTCACCTGGGCCAGATGGGTTAAATCACTCTCTGTCTCCCTGAGGTCAATGAGGGTAATTGAAGCATAGAAGCGAGAGCAGAGGGTGAGCACCGGCTGCCTGTCTTTTGATCGGTCGCTCCGTACCCGAGAGGGAAAGGCTTACTGCCGTGTCCGGCCCCGAGAGTATTGCCCAGGTTTTCTGTGTTTTTTGGATTTGGACTTTGGACATAGACTGATCTTCTAGTTTTTTGTGGGGGAGGAGGGATTTGAGGGTCGACATGCCTGATCCATTTTGCTGTTTATTTTTGTACGGAAGGAAGGAATTGGGAGTCGATGGGCCTGATCCGCTTTGTTCATTTTTTGTACCCGAGGAGGGATTTGAGGGTCGATGTGCTTGATCTGTTTCTGTCGTTTTTTTGTGTGGGAGGAGGGATTTGAGAGTTGAAGTGCCTGTTCTGTTTTTGTTTTTTTTGTGGGGAGGTGGGATTTGGGGGTTGATGATCGTGCTGCCTTTCTTTTCTTTTCTGGTTTCATTGCTACCCGGAGAATTCAAGAATTTCAGAGTTGTGTACTTTGATAACAAAATGAACCTCTGAAACTTTGAGGTTTTTGTGTGTTTTGTCTCAACGTGGCAGGGACTGGGGGTAAAGGATATGGAGGCTAGGGCAGTGGTCTGCACCTCCTGCAGGACAATGGAGATCAGAGACTTTTCCATAACCCACTGACTATCCCTGCAGAAAGCGGGTCCAGCTGCTGCTCGGTGCAGACCACCCAGACTCATTCTGAAGCATTCCGGCTGCAGAGAATTGATAGAAAGTTTGGTTAGTGAGTTGATAACATCACAGGTCCAGAAAGAGGAGGTGGGTGACAACTCGGTAGGGCAATAAGGACAGGCCAGTAGTACTTGGAGCCCCTGTGGTCACTGCCCTCTCAACTATGTCTGACACTGCTGGGGAAAAGACCTCAGAGGAAAGTGGCAGCAGCCGAGATTGTGGAATCATTGTTGGTTCTGACATTGGTGGAAAAAGTTACAGTGAACAGTAGTGGCAAGATTTTGTTAAGTAAAGGTGTTTTGTGACTGAGAGTGAGACCCGAGGATGGTGTGTTGCCACCCTGGTGCCAGGGTCTGTGATTTCTCAGACTGCGTACTGAAAGGTCTGAAAGGGGAGAGAGCAAAGCTAGAGGTAATTATATATGTTGATACTAAAGCTCTAGGTAGAAAGAGGGGTGAATTCCTGCAAAGTACATTTAGGAAGATAGGAGAAGGTAAATAGCAGGAACTCTATGGCTGTAATCTCAGGATTACTCCTGGTCCAAGGTGCTTGTGAGGGTAGATATCAGGACAGGACAGGTGAGTGTATACCTGGAGAGTCAGTCACAGCAGAAAAACAGGCCCTTCAGCTCAACTGGTCCATACCAACCAGAATCCTGCCCAAGCCAGTCCCATTTATCCCTCTAAACCTTTCCTATTCACGTACCTGTCCAAGTCTGTTTAATTGTCATTAATACACTTGCCTCAGCCACTTCTACTGGCAGCTCATTCCACATGTACTGATCACTTTCAGGTTCCTAATAAATCTCTTCATTCCATATCCTCTAGTTCTTGATTCTCTAATTGTGGGAAAAAGACTGGACATTCACTCTATCTGTGCCCCTTAAGACTTCATATACCTCTACAAGATCACCCCTCATTTGCCTACGCTCCAATGAAAATAAGCCTTAACCTGCTCAGTCTCTCTCCCATAACTCAGACCCTCGAGACCTGGCAACATCCTCATGAATCTCTTCTGAACTCTTTCCAGTATAAAGGCATCTTTCCTATTGTATAGTGACTAAAACTGAACACAATATTCCAGATGCAGTCGTTCAATATGTTGGTGAGGCTGCAATATAACATAACCCTGCCCTGGACTGATGAAGCCCAGTGTTTCAAAAGCCACCTTCACCCCTCTGTGACACCACTTTCAGGAAACCACGTAGTTGTATTCCTAGATCCCTCTGTTCTACAACATGCCCCATGGAACTTCCTACCCTATTTGATGTTCCAAAATGCAATTCCTTTTACTTATCCAAATTCAACTCTATTTGCCATTCCTTGGCTCACTTCATCAGTTGATCCAAGATCTCTCTGTAAATCCTGATCTTCACAGTCGTCAGCACTAGCTACATTAGTATCATCTATTAACCATTCCCTGTACCTCCTCATCAAAACCATGAATTAATTAGTGCAGGAGGGAGGGCTTTAGGCATCTGGATAACTGGCATTCCTTCCGGGGCAGTTGGGACCTTTACCAGAAGGTCAGGTTACAGCTAAACTGGAGGAAGACCAATATCCTTGCAGACAGTACTGCTCACACTACTCAAGAGGGCTGAAACCAAGTTGATTGGAAGTGGGAAACTCTGTAGCAGTGTAACAGTTGTTGCAATCATTGAAACGTGGTTGTGGAAAGGACAGTTCCCAAGTAAAGAAGTTTCAGATGTGACAGTGGAATGAAAAAGATGAGGGGGAGGGTTGAACTGCCTATTGAGGAGGTTCAGAAGAGATTTGCCAATGAAGCCATATCTGTAGAATTTAGGAATAAGAGAGGGGTGGTCGGTTTGCTAGAATTACATGAGAGGCCTCTCTTCCATAAATTTGAATTAGGACGGATATGTGAGTTGCAGAAATGTGTTAGAGGTTTAGTGGTAGGGATTTTATATTCCCAATATTGAGTGAGATCATCTCAATGCAAAGAACTTAGATGGAATGAAACTTGTTATGTGTATTCAAGAGAGTTTATTCATACAATACATGGAGAGCACTGCCAGAGACTATGCTGTACATCAGCTTACCCTAGGAAATGAAATCAGGCCTGAGGTGCAAGCGTTGATGGGAGGATGCTTTGGGAACAATGAACATAATTCTGTAAATTCCAAGGTAATTATAGGAAAGGTCCCCAAGTTGCGATCCTAAACAGATGGAAAAGTAATTTCAATAGTGCAAGAAAAGACTTGACAAAGGTAGGATGGGAGAAGATATTTGCAGGTAAAACAAAAGCTGACAATTGGGAAGCTCTTAAAAGGAGTTAGCTCAGGGCCATTGAGGAAAGAGGAAAGGCAAAGATGGCAAGTCAACCTTCGATGAGGAAGGACAGACGTTTTGATCAGATAGAAAAGAGATGGCATATGGCAAGAACTTATACAAGAGATTCTGAAGACGCTGGAAGTCCAGAGTGACGCACACAAAAATACTAGAGGATCTCAGCAGGTCAGGGAGCTTCTATGAAAAGGAATAAAGAGTCAATGTTTCAGGCTAAGACATTCAAAACTTTCCCTTGGCATATGGCGCATGTAGGAAACTGGAATCAAGCAAGTCCCTTGAGTCATAGAGCAACACATTACAGAAATAGGCCCGTTGGCCCCACTTGTCCATGCCAACAAAAATTCCCAATGGATAGACCCATTTCCCTGTGTTTGACGCTTATTCAAACCTTCCCTATCAAGATGTAGAGGATGCAGCCATGAATTAAATAATGGAATTGGGCAAGAGTGGCTGATATCTGAGACAATAGACAATAGACAGTAGGTGCAGGAGTAGGCCATTCGACCCTTCTAGCCAGCACCGCCATTCACTGTGATCATGGCTGATCATACACAATCAGTACCCCGTTCCTGCCCTCTCCCCATATCTCTTGACCCCGCTATCTATAAGAGCTCTATCTAACTCCCTCTTGAATGCATCCAGAGACTTGGCCTCCACTGCCTTCTGGGGCAGAGCATTCCACATATCCACCACTCTCTGGGTGAAAAAGTTTTTCCGCATCTCTGTTCTAAATGGCCTAACCCTTATTCTTAAACTGTGGCCTCTAGTTCTGGACTCACCCATCAGCGGGAACATGCTTCCTGCCTCCAGCGTGTCCAATCCCCTAATAATCTTATATTAGTGTAAAGGGGGTTTCTTCTTTTTTCTTTGTTACTGTTGGGAAAGGGTTTCCTTTTGTTAACTAGCAGGAATGCTAATTTACTGATAACGAGAATGGTATTCCTTTGTAAACCAAATGGAGATTAATGTTCTTTTTTGAGTCTGTAAACTGTTGTTGACGGGCTTTTGGGCAGATCAGCGCGAGGGGGTCGAGAGAGAGGATGCAATGCTGTAAGCGGGGCGAGGATCAGACCCCAAGAGGCCGGGAGGTACTCCGAGGAGGGGGGGATGAAGCTAGATGTGCTTGGTTGACCACACGGAGGGTCCTGAGCTGCGAGTCGAGGAGTTCGGAGGGGATCGAATGGTGGCCATAAGACTTCAGTAATTGAGCTCCAACGGTTGTGCACTAAGTGGTTTGGACTTTGATAAGTTTGGCGCCTTTTCTTTATTTTTTCTCTTCATATATACTGTATCGTTATTAATCACTTAGTTATAGTAACCTTTATAAATAGTACTCATTTAATCGCTTATGGTGCACTGTCTGGTTTTTGGGCGAGGCGGGGACATCACACAGCATCCACACCAGCTGATTACCCAGTTTGGCGGAGCCGAAGGCTGCTCCCCCTAGACGAGAACGAGCTGAGCGAGCCTGAGGCGACCCAGGGGGTTACATTAATGTAGACTTTCTGCCAGAAGAGGGTGGTGTAGTCAGATGCAGACTACTACTACAGACTACTACAGATGCATTTAGACAGACACTTAAAAAGGTAATGTATAGAAAGATACAGGCATGATGTGGACAAATGGGTCAGCACAGTTGTAGTGGGCCAAAGGCTTCATTTCAGCGCTGTACTTTGTTAGCTAACTTAACAGGCAGCCAAGAGTTCCCGAGCAGATAAGCAAAAGGATCTCTGCAGGGGCAGGAGGTGGTCTTTGTGAGTCTGGCATCTCTACAAGGGCGGGAGCTGTGCAGGTAGTGGATTCTGCAGGGACAGCAGGTGGCTCCCTGTAGAGGTTGGAGGTGGGCAGGGGTTAGATTCTATGGAGATTGGGTCTTTTCAGGGGCAGGAGCTGTGCAGGGGGAGTTTCTGCAGGAGCCATGGGGGTTGGAGACAATGATCTGCAAACATCCTGGACACTTCCCCCATTTCTGTGGGCTACCAGCTGCTCTGGTCCACTTGGGAGAGTCACTGACCTCCCAAACTTTGATGTCTTTCTACCCAACTAACACTGACTGGGAAAACCATCCCGGTATCCCCACCCGACCCTGCAGCTGAAATCCCTGGGAGCATCCCACACCCCCACACACTGTCTCCATCATTCCAAGGTCTGGGCACAGTTCCACTTGAGTCCTGGCCATTGTTTCACCATGATCTTTTACCCTGTTCCACTCTACTGCCCGTAACAGGCCCTGACCTACCGGGACTTTGTCAACTTACACCCTGCTCCCTCTGGTCTGAACAACCTCAGTTCCACCATTTAACCTCTCTCCTCTCTGCCAAGATGCGTCCTGTACCCCACTTAAGCTGCTTTACACTGTCCGGTCAGACCCCTCTCGCTGTCCTCTGGCCATCCAAGATGTGCAAGTGCCCCCTGCGCGCTCCTGTCTCAGTCATTAACGTGGCCGGAGGCCACAGAGCTCCGGCACAAACACAGTTCAGTGCGAAAGTCTTGACATGGCTGGGGTGCCTCGGAGTTTTGCACCTGACTGTAGTGATTTTACGCATTGCACTGTACTGTTGCCGCAGGAAAAAACAAATTTCACGACATATGTGAGTGATTATAAACCTGATTCTGATATGGGACTAAGAGTGTGAAAGGTGCAGGAAGAGCGGCGGGAGCAGGAAGAAAGAAAAACATTCTGTAGTGATCAAAAAACCAGTTGTTTGGAATCAAATGGGGGTGTGTCTGTACTTGCACCACCCACCGCCCCTGGCTCTCCTTCTCTGCCACCTGTCCCATACCCCTCCCGCGGCGCTCCACCCTCGTCATTCCCAACATCCTCTGCTCTCGCCAGATTGACAAACTCGCTCTCCACTCCACTTAAACAAGTAGAGAACTGTGCAAAAATCTTGGGCATCCCAGCTGTAGATATGTCCCTAAGAAATTTGCATAGCACTGTAGAGAGGACCGAATGGTCTCTTCCTGTGCCACTCCGCAAACCCCAGTGCTAACCGGATCCCTGGTGTCCCACTGTCCACTTGTTCAGTGACACACTTCAGGCCCAGGTCAGTGAAAGTGCCGAGGTTATGTCATCTCTCCCCGCCCTCTTCACCCCGTGCGCAGTTTCTGGATTCCAACAGCCTACCACCAACTCCCCCCCCCCCCCACCCCCTAGCTGATACCCACTGAGCTCAGTATGAGCGGTCAGATCAGGGCCTGTTACCGTCTTCCCAGCTGCTCAACCCCTATCTGGGGGTATGTTACCCTGTGTCCAGCCTGTCACTGACCAGGATCTGGGTGTCCCATTGACTTCTCACCCACCTGCGGAGACCCCTCCACAAAGGAGTGCCAGCAGTAGTACACGCGGCATCGTTACTCTATCATTGTCAGCGCTGTCTCAAGTTTCCCAGTCCTCCACCAGCGCACGGTGCAATCCAACTCGGCTCACGGCTGCCAAAAATCTTCCTATTCCGCCCGGCGTCGGGCGGGCTCATCCCCGCTCTGCATTAACGCCATTGGTCGGCGCGTTAACGTACCCCAATCATGATTCGTACCTGCTCTTCATACCTGTTTGCGTCATTAGTCTCTAGGCGGAGCAAGTCTGCGAAATTCGAATCGCTTGGAAATCTTTCATTTCGGGCTAGAGCTCTAATTCGCTCCATTTGTTGCCGGGAATGGTAGAATGAGAGAAGATCGCATTGACAGAAACTTTCATGCTCTTAGTCCACGGCGGAGATCCACCTGGACCATTAACTCCCTACCTGCTAACAGAATCTGGCATCCCACAGTGCATAATTAATTCGATCAAATTCTATCTGCCTCAGCGCCACTCAATCTTCCATCTGATTTATTCATTCCTCCAAAAGTTCGAAATTCAAAGTAAATTTATATCTCCATGTACAACCCTGAGATTCATTTTCTTGTGGGCATTTTCAGCAAATACAAGGAAACTCAGTAGAATCAATGAAAAACCAGACCCAACGACAAGGACAAACAATCAATATGCATAAGACAACAGACTGTGCAAATACAAAAAGAGAAAAATAAAATAATAATAATAATAATAATAATAAACAATAAATATCAAGAGCATGAGACGAAGAGTCCCTGAGCATAGTCCATCGGTTGTGGGAGATGTTCAGTTAAGGGGGTGAATGAGGTTGAGTGAAGTTATGCCCACTGGTTTGGGAGCCTGATAGTTGAGGGGAAATAACTGTTCCTGAATCTGGTGATGTGGGCCCTGAGGCTTCTGTCCCTCCTTTCTGATGGCAGCAGCAAGAAGAGAGCATGGACTGGATGGTGAGGGTCCTTCCCGATGGATGCTGCTTTCCTGTAACAGCACTCCATGTTGATGTGATCAATGGGAGGGCTTTACCCCTTTTAGACTGCGCCATATCCACCATTTCTGTAGTCTCTTCTGTTCAAAGTATTGGTATTTCCATACTAGGCTGCGATAACACCAGTCAACATACTCTCTGCCGCACATCTACAGAAATCTGTCCAAGTTTAAGACGACATGACGAATCTTTGCAAACTTCTAAGAAAGTAGAGGTGGTGCTATACTTCATTTGTAATGGTACTTATGTGCTGGACTCAGTACAGATCCTCTGAAGCTATAACACCGAGGAATTTAAAATTGCTGAGCCTTTCCACCTTTGATTCCCTAATGAGGACCAGCTCACGGACCGCAGGTTTCCTCCTGCGGCAGTCAATAATCAGATCCTTGATCTTGCTGACATCGAGAGGTTGTTGTCGTGCCACTACGCAGCTAGATTTTCAGTCTCCCTCCTATATGCTGATTTGTCACCACCTTTGATTCGGCTAGCAACAGTGGTTTTATCACCAAAGTTAAATGTGGCATTGGAGCTGTGCTTAGTGCCACAGTCCATATGTGTAAAGTGAGCAGAGCACACAGCCTGGTGGTGCACCTGTGCTGACGGTGATTGTGGAGGAGATGTTGCTAATCTGAATTGACTGGGGTCTGCAACTGAGGAAGTAGTGGATCCAGTGGCACAGGAGGCATTAAGGCTTAGGTCTTGAAGCTTATTGATTAGAGTGGATGATAGTATTGAATGCCAAGCTAAAGTCAATAAAAGACATCCTATGTGTACATCTCCATTGTCCATATGTTCCAGGATTGAGTGAAGAGCCAATGAAATGGCATCTGCTGTTGACCTCTTGTGAGGGTAGGCAAATTGAAGCAGATACAAGCCACTTCTCAGACAGGAGGTGAAGTGATCCATCACCAACATCTCAAAGCACTTCATCAGGGTGGATGTATGTGCTACTGGGTGATAGTCATTGAGGCAGGTTACCACATTTTTCTTAGGCACCGGTATAATTGTAGCCTCCTTGAAGCAGCTGGTAACCTCAGGAAACAAGAGGTTAACATTATAAGTGAATACTCCAGCCGGTAGATCAGTACAGGACTTCACTGCTCAGGCAGGGCTGGATGCTTCTGCGTGTTCACCCACCTGAAAGATGCTTTCAAGTCAGCACAGAGACTGAAGTCACAGGATCACCGGGGGCTGTGGGATTTCATGAGGATGTCTCCATGTTTTGCTGCTCAGTGCGAGCTTAGAAGACATTGAGCTCATCTGGGAGCGAAACCCTGTTGTCACCCAAGTCACTTGGTTTCACTTTGTACATGTGATAAACCTGTTACAACAGCCGAGCATCCTGCAGTGACTCGAGTCTGGTCCAGAACTGTCACTTTGCACGTAGTACCATGCCCGGCTTACCCCAACCCCACTTTCTGGGGATCATAGTCACCAGACCTGAACATGACTGATCTGGTCCTCAGCAGATTGTGGTTCATGGTTCATCCAGGGCTCCTGGTTGGTGAAGATTCTGAATGATTTTGTGGGAACATAGCTTGTCTATGATCCTTGACTCTTGCCCTAATCCTTGATGTTTCTTGATCCTTAGATGACCTTCTTTATTGTCTGCAACTGCACCAAGTTCTGTGCTATTGATGTATTTTACAAACAACAAAGGTCCCAGCAATGAACCCTGTGCGACATTGTTACAGACTCAATCAGATAAATACCCATCCACAACCACACTGCCTCCTACCACCAGACCAACTCTACACCCAGTTCACCAATACAACTCAGATCCTGAACCTCTGCAGCAGCTTACCATGCAGGACCTTCTCAAAAAGTTTACTGATCTATGTAAATAACGTTAACCAGTTTGCATTCATCAATTTTGTCATAAAATGCATCAAAAATAAAATAAACTGGGAGACCATTTTGCTGAACACCTACGCTCGGTCCGCCAGAAAAAGCAAGATCTCCCAGTGGCCACACATTTTAATTCCACATCCCATTCCCATTCTGATATGTCTATCCATGGCCTCCTCTATTGTCAAAATGAATCCAAACTGAGGTTGGAGGAACAACACCTTATATACCGGCTGGGTAGCCTCCAACCTGATGGCATGAACATTGACTTCTCTAACTTCTGTTAATGCCCCTCCTCCCCTTCTTACCCCATCCCTGACATATTTAGTTGTTTGCCTGTTCTCCATCTCCCTCTGGTGCTCCCCTCCCCCTTTCCTTCTCCTGAGGCCTCCCGTCCCATGATCCTTTCCCTTCTCCAGCTCTGTATCACTTTCGCCAATCACCTTTCCAGCTCTTAGCTTCATCCCACCCCCTCCAGTCTTCTCCTATCATTTTGCATTTCCCCCTCCCCCCACTACTTTCAAATCTCTTACTATCTTTCCTTTCGGTTAGTCCTGATGAAGGGTCTCGGCCCGAAACGTTGACAGTGCTTCTCACTGTAGATGCTGCCTGGCCTGCTGTGTTCCACCAGCATTTTGTGTGTGCTGTTGTTTGAATTTCCAGCATCTGCAGATTTCCTTGTGTTTGCTCAAAAATACAATAGATTGGATCTGTGATACATAATCCTTTCTTAAAGCTGTGCTGACTTCTCATCAGTCCCTGCCTTTCCATGTGAACATAAGTTCTGCCCCTCAGAGCCTTCCCCACCACTGATGAAAAGCTCACCATCTGTAGTTTCCTGGCTTCTGAGGTGGCCCATTTTAAACAAGGGGACAACACTAGCCATCCTCCACTTTTCTGGTACCTAACCTGTTGTTGACGGAGATGCAAACCTCTTCATCAGAGGTTTTATTTGCTGGGGAGGGCATATGAGAATAGTGGGGGAGAGCAGCCAGTGGGAAGGATGTGCAGGTAATGAGCTGATGGAGAGGGGCAGGAGTGGGGAAAAAACACTCTTTGAGGCTTTTGGATAGAAAGGTTTGTGTGAGGTAGTCTGATTTGACCAGAAGGAGAGAGAAGGAGATAGGGATCAGTTACTTGAAACTGGGGAATTCAGTATTCATGTCCTCAGGTTGTAAACTCCTCATGGGAATATGTGATGTTGCTCTTATAGCCCGACAAATGTGTTGACATTCTTTGAGGAAATGACAGGAAGGATAGACAAAGGAGAGTCAAGGGTGGATATTGTTCACTTAAATTGTCAGAATGTCTTTGACAAGATGCGTCACATGAGGCTGCTTAGCAAGATATGAGCCAATGGTATGACAGGAAAGGTACTAGCATGGATAGATGATTGGCTGACTGGCAGGAGGCAAAGAGTACGAATAAATGAGGACTTTTCTGGTAGGCTGCCCAATTGTGTTCTGCAGCAGTGTGCATTGGGACCACTTTTCACATTCTATGTCAATGATTTGGATGACAGAATTGTTGGCATTGTGGCCAAGTTTACAGGTGGGGGGTGGGGGCAGGTCGTGTTGAGGTAGCAGGGAGCCTGTAGAAGGAATTTTACCTGCTGATTCTCCCCACCAGTGTTTCCCCAAGCAGACTAGCACAAGTGTGTTCTCTTTCCCCTTCCTGAAGTCAACAATCAGCTCTTTTGTGTTCTGGTGCACTGTTTCCCTCAAAGTTATGTTCACAACCTGGAATTTAAAGCGTGCTCCATTGTGGCTGTTCTGCCACTGGCCTCAACTCCTCTGGGCCAGTTCCCACGGCCTTCAAACCCTTGACTGTGCAAATATTTCTCCAACTCGACCTTAACCATCTCTAATGATCCAGCCCCCACAACTCTGGGGCTGAGGCCTTTAGCGATTCACTACCCTCTGTCAGTGGAAGTCTCCACAGAGCTCAGCCTTAAATTACTGCTTTCTGTCAGGTGGATCCTGGGGGCGGGGTGTCCCAGAGAAATATGCTGAGACAAGGTCATCACTCCCATGACAGGACTACCCCAACACCCCCCATGAAATCCCACTGTGCAGGGATCACCCATCCTTTGACAGCCATGCCCTTTCCACAACCCTTGACTTCCAGGGCAACAGGACTTCACCAGAACATGACTCCTCCCTGCTTTGCGCCAAAGTCAAATTGAAATTTGTAAAACAAAATCTGTTTTGAGAAAGTTAACAGAGGGGGGAAGGGGAGGGATAGGGTGAGGATCATGAAGGAGTGGGAACTGCATGAATGTTTGCCAGCATTCTGCAAATCAGCTCATTTATGGATGGTAGGTATAGTTTTTTATTAACCACTTGTTTTTCTTTCTGTATTTCATGCTTTATAGAACTTCAATAAAGTCATGTATTGTGGTTTAACACACGTACAGTGTCTCTTTTGTTTGTGAATATATATACAAATGTCTACTGCTCAATCAGGGAAGAACAAAATTATTATAGGGAGCTGGCATGGCTCTGATGGGCTGAATAGGGAGTAATCCCTCCAGCCTGCCTCAGTGGCTGTTCTCCAGTGGGAGAATAGTCAAGCTGAGGGCAAGAACTACCAGGCCCGACCAGATGTCAACCTGAGTAAGTGATGTTGGTGTTTGGGATCTGGCTGCAGGAATGCCCAGGATTTAGGGTGAGGTGGTCCATCTTTCACTGCTACAACACCCTGCAAGTGTTGGTCATTCCTCAGCCTTGTTTGGTTGCGTTCAGTGGTGGGTAGAACTTCACTAGCATTTTCCATTCAAGGGTATTGGTAAATTCATATCAGGCTGTGATGCAGCCAGTCAATATACTTTCCACTACAGAGTTATGGAAGTTTGTCAAAGTCTTAGAGGTCATACTGAATCTTCACAAGTAAGTAGAGGTGTCACTGTACTTTCTTCACAGTTGGACTTCAGTGCTGGGCCCAGGACAGATCCTCCAAAATAATAACATAGGGGAATTTAAAGTTGTTCAGCCTTTCCACCTCTGATCCTCTAATGAAGACTGGCTTATGGACCTCGGGTTCCCTCCTCCTGAAGTCAATAATCAGCTCCTTGATCTTGCTGACATTAAGTGTGGCAACACTCATCCAGATTTTCAATCTCCTGCCAATATGATGATTCATCACCACCTTTAATTCGACCTACAGTAGTGGTGTCATCAGAAAACCTGAATGTGGTATTGGAGCTGTGCTTAGCCAGACAGTCACACGTGTAACGCAAGTAGAGCAGGGGGTTATGCACACATCATTGTGGAGCACCTGTGCTGATGGAGATTGTGGAGGAGATGTTGCCAATCTGAACTGACTGGGGTCTGCAAGTAAGGAAATTGAGGATCTAAGTGCACAAGGAGATATTGAGGCCAAGGTCTTGAAGTTTAATGATTAGTTTTGAGGGGGTGATGGTATTGAATGATGAGCTGTAGTCGATAATAAGCATCCTGATTTTAACCTCAGGGATTTCAAATTCAAGAAAATCTGCAGTGTGAGAAAACTGGAACAGCCCCAGTCTCAGGAATGAACCCTGCACAACAGGATTGTCAGAAATCAGTATCTGTGGTCTCCAGGGAGGTGAGAATGACATGATTGCACTAGACAGGGTGCAGAAGTTCACAAAGATGTTGTCTGGGATGGAGCAGTGTGGCTATAAAGGAGAGAATTGATAGCTCCTTCCCTTGGAGCGTAGGATGCCGAGGGGAGACCTGCCAGAGGTACAAAATTATTCCAGGCAAAGACAGGGTTGTCCATATGTGAAACCTTCCCCATGGCAAACATGTCAAACTAGAGAGACAGGGTTAGGGCAATGGTGAAGAGGTTCAGAGGGGAGCTGAGGAAGAATTTTCACACAGGTAGTGGGGGGGGGTCAGTGGTTGGAATGTGGGACACACCACCTGATGGAGTGGGGAGGGAGCTGTTTAAGAAATACCTGGACAAGCAGTTGAGGCAGCAAGACAGAGAAGGTTATGGACCAAGTATCAGTGAGTGGGAATAGCGTAGGTGGGTCGTTGATGGTCAGCACGGACATGGCCAACCGAAGAACCCGTTTCCATGCTGTAAGACTTGAGGTCTCCTGCCTGTAGACTCTGGACACTTTGTCACAAAGCAACAAAGTTCACGACATATGCCACTGATATTAAACTTGATTCAGATGGTGCAATTAAAACAATTCCTTGACTTCCATCCTCACAGATGGTTACATAAACGTAGTACCATGTGCCGCTTTAATGGTCTTTGTCAGCTCTCTCCCTGGTCACTGTTGCCCCAGCAGCAACCACTCCTTGGGCTTTTTCACCCACCCTCCCACAATGGCAGCCCCTCCTAGGCAGCATGGAGCTGGATGAAGTTTCAGTCAGAACCTCCTTAAGTCCGTGCTACACATCATTCCCACTTTGTCCTGTGACCCGGTGGCTGCATCCTTCACATTCCAACGTTCCCACCACCACAAACGTTTGCAGACAGGGAGATGGAGTACATGTCAATTTTATTTGGATTTAGTATTAAAGAGCCTTGACAGTGAAGCACAAACGAACACTTCTCTCCCTACCTCCCACTCCCCCGGCATTAAATTCACATTTCCAGATCTCCCTGTGGTCACCCCCACAGCCCATGGGTTAAAGTGACAACTTAACTCCAGCACCTGCCACCCACTCCCCTCCCATCCCACACGGGCCAGAAGCCACTCTCGGTCAACAGTCAAATTGACTGAATGAGCAAATCTATTCACCAACTGTGAGTCCTCAGATGCCGACCAGGGCTGAGCTGTGGGTCAGAGCTGTTCCCCACTAAGCCCCTTCCCTTCATCCCACACACGCTAAAGTGATTCAGCTTCCTTTGCAAAGCAACATTACAGTCCGGCTCCCGCAGTGAATCAGCAAATTATCAGCATCTCCAAGCACGAAGATCAAAACCCAAATCAAAGGTTAACTCGTTAATCACCCAGCACCCCAGGATTATACTCTGTTCCCCGAGATCTCTTCATCAACATCTTGTTGTGAATTGGATTTTCTGCAGAGGGGGAGAGAGATGAGGAGAGATGGTTTTAGAATGAGGCAAACCCACAGGGACATCAACAACAAAGCTCCGCAACACGGACAATAAAACCCACTGCAATGCCATCAGTGGGAATAATATCCAGCAATTCCTAGTTCCCAGCAACTACTGCAGTACAATCTAGACACTGACCCATTCTGCACCACAACACACCCCTAACAAACCCATCTTCCCCAGCACCATAAAACCCCCCACAACAACCCACCCTCCACACCCCTGAATTCCCTCTGCAACACCTGAGCCCACCCCTGGCCACAAAACACCAGTAGTGGGCAACCCTGGGAAGACACAGCAATTCCAGTGACAAACTTCGGGAAAACTGGGCACTGGATCCCCGGAATGGAATGGAGCAGGAGGCCATTCCCAAGTTGAGGTGCTGTGGGGACTGGTTACACCCCCTCCCACAGTTCCGGTTCCGGACCGGGGTTTCTCAGTGCCCAGACTGTGCTGTAATGACCAGCTCCAGCCCCAGTGACAAGAGCTGGGAAGCCCAGCATTGACCGGTGTCCAACACGGTTCCTACCTCAGGCCAGGGCAGAGGAGTTGGAGGAGGATTCTCCTTTGTCAGAAGCTGTGAATGGAAGGACAGGCAGGAAAACATTTATTACCAATGCAGAGCAGACTGGGAGAAACAAAGACAGCCACATCACACAATACACCACCGCACAAACACAGGTATATACGGGTAATCTCACACCCTGACAGAGACATACACAGTGGTGTCACACACACAAAACTCCCATTCTTTAGATGAGACACAGCGATCATGAACAATGTAATACAACCATTCCAGCTGTGATTTACAGTGAACTTACTTTTGGTGGGATTGTATCATTTGTTCCCTGCTGAAAAACACAGATAGTGAGAACGGTCCCACAAAGCCAGCATCTAACCAGACAGATTCAGTACCTGCCCAGGGGGCTCTGAATCCCAATCAAACAGAACTCAAGCTACAATTTGTGAACAGAGACACATCCAACTGGACCAGTGTGGCCCCAACTCATTGTAAGGCCATGAGACGGAACAAAGCTGGTGTGTGACAGAGTGGTCAGTGGGAGTTTGGAGTGACCATTTACTCTAATACTGACCCTGGTCAGGTCCACCAGGTATGGATGCACACGGTAATGAGAGGCTCAGGTGGGACAGGTAGGAGGAACTGATTTCCCGGAGCAGAGGAGTCCATAATCAGTCTGTAAGTGAGGAGCAAGATCACTGGAAGTGACCGGTGGAAAGAATGTTCTCCATTTCCTCCCAGAGGATGGCTGGAATCAAACACACTGAAGGAGTGGTGAAGACAAACTCTCATATCACTGAGGATAGATCTAGACAAGTATATGAATAATGAAGATAGAGATGGCAAGGAAATGGGATCAGATATGCAAGTAAGTGATCATTACTGAGAGGTCAGGCCAAAGGCACTAATTCCATACAATCTGACTGGGTGACTTTTGCACTGGGGGAAAGTAGAGTACAAAGTGTCCGTTAGACAATGAGATGATAAGAGGCTTAGAAAATGCGGACAACCAGCTTTTGCTTTCACCAGGGAAGCAACGCCTAATACCAAAGAACATCGTTGGGAGGTGACTGCAGAAAGTATAGGGGTGATGTCAGAGGGGAGCATGGAAGACTGCAGTGGTGGTGCTGGACACTGGCACAGGAAGGACAGTTCAGAGTGTAAAGGGGGTTTCTTCGCAGATCGGGGTGAGGGGGTCGAGAGAGAGGACACAACGCTGTAAGCTGGGCGAGGAACGGACGCAGGGGGTTACACATGGAAGACTGCTGTGGTGGTGCTGGAGTCTGGCACAGGAAGGACAGTTCAGAGATGCTAAGTTAGGCACATGGATGAAAGAAAAACGGACGATTTGTGAGAGGGATGTGTTCGATTGACCGTGGAATGGGTTAAGAGGTCAGCACAACTTTGTGGGCCAACGGGCCAATACTGTGCAATACAGTTCTGCTCCAGGACACTACAGAGAGAGGCAGAATCAACACATACTTTATAATGGGAGAAGAAAAAGTGGTGGGGAATGGTGGGGTGAAGTTGGGCAACGTTAGATGCCCATGTACCTCACAGCCAGTGGTGTTTCTTACCGAACAACAGGACGAGGGGCTCGGGGAGACCCCGGTGTTCCACCCGACAGGAGAACTCTGCAGTGTCCGTGGGCTCCACCTGCACCGTCCTGGTCAGCTGGTAGGTGTTGTCGTGATTGGGCAGGATCCCGTGGGAATGGGTCTCCTCCATGAACCGGCCATTCCGCAGAATAGTCACGTCGATGGACTGAGGGTAGAAACCAGTGGCCACACAGGAGAGGAGGCTGCCATCCTTGGAGGCGGTGAACGAGACTTCGGGGGGATCTGGGGTTGGGGGAGAAAGAGGAAGCATTAAGTGGAGGTAGAAAGGGGATGGGAAGAGGAGACTGTGTGGGAGAGGTTGCAGAGGAGGTGGTGGTGGCAGTGGAGGTGGCAAGGGGTGGGCAGGGGAGGGTGGAGATGGGGGTTGCAGACATTGAATTCCACTCCCAGGCGCTCACATTGACCACTCCCCCATGCACTCACTGGGTTGCAGGTGACTCTCCCCGGCCCTGACGTATCTCTTCACCCATTCGATGCACTCCTGCTCCAGGTATCCCTTCAAATCCTGGTTCATGGCCGTGTTCCGGTCCCACTTGTCCTTAGTGATGACACCCCAGGGCACAGGGGTCACCCACACCATCCGGTCCTTGTCGAAGGAGATGAAGTCTGACCCGTCCCAGCCGTACCAATTGAACCCGGTGGTGGTCCCGTCGTCACGGAGTTCACAGCCGTAGATCCTCTGGAGAAAGTGGATCCCTGGAACACATCATCCATTGGTGAGTTGTGGGATTGCGGACAACTTTCCGTGCTGCAGTTGTGGCTCATTCTTCCTCTCCCCCAGGTGGAATCAATATTCACCCCCACACGTTCCCGCACCCTTCACAGTCCCTACTGTCACTGCTGCACAGACCCCACCGTGACTTCTGCACCGCAGCCCACCATTGACCCACCCCTACATTACTTCCCATGTCACCTCTCACCTCCTGCACAGTCCCCACCCTACTGTCTCACTGTCTCCCCACCACTGCACTTGACTCCTGCCCTGTCCCTACCATCACCCACACCTCCCCACCCTGTATGATCTCTACCGTCAGTCACAACACAAAACCTACAATCACTCCTGCTCTCCAAAATCCCCACTGTCATCCCCCACAATCACTGCCATCCCACCACCACAATTCCTTACGTCACCTCCAACCAGCCACACAATGCCCACCATCACTCCCACAACAGCCCCCACCACATATGGTCCCTAATGCCACTCCCTCCCCCCTCGCCCCCTCCCCAACATCACCTCCCACACCCCTGCACATTCCCTATCATCACCCCTCCCCCAAAACACTCTTTATTGTCAAACCCTTACCCCAACACTGCCCCTACACTCACCCCCACCCCGCTCAAAACTTACCATCAACTGCCACCCCAACACAATCACCATTGACACACCCGCCACCCCCTCAATCCCTAACATCACCACTACCACCCCTTGCCAAATCACTGACGACACCCCACCAACCCTCCCACATTCTCTAACATCCCCCTATACACCCCCATGATCACTAACATCACCCCTACCACACACCATAACCCTTAACGTCAACCCCAAATATGTCCCCACTTTCCCTCATGCCATCCTTGCCACCCCCTATCCCTAACGTCACGATGCCATCCCCACAATGCCCAACAATACCCCCGCCACCCAAATCCCTAATGTCATCCCTGCCACCTCGCCCACATGTCCTAACGTCACCACTGCCAGCCTACAATCCCTGTCACCACTGCTAACCCCCACAATCCCTAATTCACAGCCCACAATCGCTAATGTCACAGCCAGCACCCCCACCACAATCTATTGTAATACCCCCACCCCAATCCCTAACATCACCTCCACCACCTCACAAAACCCACCGTTACCTCCGCACCTCTCCCACCCCACAATCTCTACCATCACCCCTCTAATCCCCACACCTGTGAGCTCCCCTCTGCCACCCCACCCCCCAGCATGGTTCCCCACTCACCACCCGTCTGGTTGGTCCGCATCATTAAGGTCTGGATTTTGGCCTGGGCCCACTGCTCGTGGCTCCGAGAGATCTGTGTCTCCCGTTCCCAGTAGTCAGGTCCTTGACTCTCCGCCATCCACTGCTGACGGGGAACCGTCCGTCCCAACACACTGTCATAGTAACTGATCAACAAATCATCCACATACCTGACGGCCGTGAACTCAGGGACCCCCGAACCCGGGGTCACCGCCGTGTAGAAATGACGGAGAGAGTGAGAGCCTGGAGCCAGAAGAGAGAGTCAGAGAAGAACCTATACCTGAATCCAGCACCCAGAGACCCAGGATGCTGAGCTCGACCCCCAACCCCCTGAGAGAATCGGAGTCCTAAAACCGGAGTATCAAGACTGACCCTTCACCCCAAAGGGCATTTGAAATGCATCTGAAGACAGTGAGACCATAAGACCTTAAGACAAAGGAGCAGAAGTCGGCAATTCGGCCCATCGAATCTGCTCCGCCATTTCATCATGAGCTGATCCAATCTCCACTTTAATCTCATTTCCCCTCCTTCTCACCATAACCTTTGATGCCCTGACTACTCGGATACCTATCAATCTCTGCCTTAAATACATTCAAAGACTTGGCTCCACTGCCACCCGTGGCAACAAATTCCATAGATTCACCACACTCTGGCTAAAAAATATTATTTTGTATCTCTGTTCTGAATGGGCACCCTGCAATCCTCAAGTTATGTCCTCTCGTATTAGACTCCCCTACCATGGGAAACAACTTTGCCACATCCATTCTGTCCAACATTCAGAATGTTACTATAAGGTCCGCCCTCATTCTTCTAAACTCCAAGCATTACAGTCCAAGAGCGGTCAAACGATCCTCATATGTTAACCCTCTCATTCCCGGAATCATTCTCGTGACACTTCTCTGAAACCTCTCCAATGTCAACACATCCTTTCTTAAATAAGGAGCCCAAAACTGCACACAGTATTCCAAGTGAGGTCTTATCAGTGCTGTATAGATCCTCAACATCACATCCCTGCTCCTATACTCTATTCCTCTAGAAATGAATGCCAACATTGCATTGGCCTTCTTCACCACTGACTCAACCTGGAGGTTAACCTTAAGGGTATCCTGCATGAGAACTCACAAGTTGCATCTCAGAACTATGAATTCTCTCCCCATTTAAATAATAGTCTGCCCGTTTATTTCTTCTACCAAAGCGCATGACCATACACTTTCCGACATTGTAATTCAGTTGCCACTTCTTTGCCCATTCCCCCAATCTATCCAAGTCTCTCTGCAGACTCTCTGTTTCCTCAGCACTACCAGCCCCTGCACCTATCTTTGTATCATCAGCAAACTTAGCTACAAAGCCATCTATTCCATAATCCAAATCTTTGACATACAACGTAAAAAGAAGCGGCCCCAACAAGGACCCCTGTGGAACAGGGCAGCCAACCAGAATGGGATCCCTTTATTCCCACTCTGTTTCCTGCCAATCAACCAACACTGTATCCACATATGTAACTTTCCCGTAATTCCATGGGCTCTTATCTTCTTTAGCAGCCTCATGTGTGGCACCTTGTCAAAGGCATTCTGAAAATCCAAATACACAACATCCACTGCATCTCCCTTGTCTAGCCTACTTGTAATGTCCTCAAAAAAATTGCACTAGGTTTGTCAGGCAGGATTTTCCTTTAAGGAAACAATGCTGAGTTCTGCCTGTCTTGTCATATGCTTCCAGGTACTCCATAACCTCATCCTTGATAATCGACTCCAACAACTTCCCATGAACTGACGTCAAGCTAACAGGTCTATAATTTCCTTTTTGCTTCCTTGCCCCCTTCTTAAATAGCAGGGTGATATTTGCAATCTTCCAGTCCTCCAGAACCAGGCCAGAATCTATCGACTTTTGAAAGATCATTGCTAATGCCTCTGCAATCTCTACTGCTACCTCCTTCAGAACACGAGGGTGCATTCCATCTGGTCCAGAAGATTTACCTACCCTTAGACTATTCAGCTTCCTGAGTATTTTCTCTGTTGTAATTGTGGCTGTGCATATTTCTCTTCCCTGACACCCTTGAATGTTCGTGATACTGCTGATGTCTTCCTCAGTGAAGACTGATGCAAAATTCTCATTTAGTTCCTCCGCCATCTCCTTATCTTCCATTACAATTTCTCCAGCATCATTTTCTATCGGTCCTATATCTACTCTCACCTGTCTTTCACTCTTTATATACTTGAAAAAGCTTTTCATATCCTCTTTGATATTATTTGTTAGCTTCCTTTCAAAGTTCATCTTTTCCCTCTTAATGACCTTCTTAGTTTCCTTTTGTAAGCTTTTAAAACTTCCCAATCTTCTGTCTTCCCACTAATTTTTGCTTCCTTGTATGCCCTCTGCTTTGCTTTTACTTCTCTTTGGCTTTGACTTCTCTTGTCAGCCATGGTTGCATCCTTTTTCCATTCGAAAATTTCTTCTTCTTTGGAATATATCTGTCTCGCACCTTCCTCACTTCTCGCATAAACTCCAGCCACTGCTGCTCTGCCGTCCTTCCCGCTAGTGTCCTTTTCCAGTCAACCTTGGCCAGTTCCTCTCTCATGTCACTGTAATTTCCTTTACTCCACTGAAATACCGACACATCGGATTTCGGCTTCTCTTTCTCAAACTTCACAGTGAGTTCAATCATGTTGTCATCACTGCCTCCTAAGGGTTCCTTCACTTCCATCTCTCTAATCACCTCTGGTTCATTACACAATACCCAATCCAGTACAGCCGATCCCCCAGTGGGCTCAACAACAAGCTGTTCTAAAAAGCCAACTCGTAGACATTCTACAAATTCTCTCTCTTGAGATCCACTGCCGACCTGATTTTCCCAATCCACTCGCATGTTAAAATCCCCTACAGTTATCATAACACTGCCCTTCTGGCAAGACTTTTCTATTCAACACGTACAAACAAGCTGGATGAACTCAGCAGGTTGGGCAGCATCCGTTGATTTTTCAGTGGACGCTGCCCGACCTGCTGAGTTCATCCAGCTTGTTTGGACGTGTTGATTTGACCACCGCATCGCAGAGTACCTTGTGTTTACTTAGCCTTTTCTATTTCCTGTTGCAATTTGTAGCCCACATCTCTGCAGCTGTTTAGAGGCCTGTAGATAACTGCCATCAGGGTCCTTTTACCCCTGCGATTTCTTAGCTCAACCCATAAGGATACTGTACCTTCTGATCCTATGTCAACTCTTTCTAATGATTTAATATCATTTCTTACTATTAAAACATGAACAATGTAATACAACCATTCCAGCTGTGATTTACAGTGAACTTACTTTTGGTGGGATTGTAGCCTTTGTTCCCTGCTGAAAAACACAGACAGATAGTGAGAATGGTCCTACATCCCCAACATATAACCAGATAGATTCAGTACCTGCCCAGTGGGCACTGAATCCCAATCAAACCGAACTCAAGCTACAATTTGAAAGGAGACACATCCAACAGGACCAGCAGGGGCCCCAACTCATTGTGAGGCCATGGAAACACAGAAAACCTTAGATAACGTGGACAGCCAGCTTTGGCTTTAAGCAGGAA
Source organism: Hypanus sabinus (assembly GCF_030144855.1). NCBI lineage: Eukaryota > Metazoa > Chordata > Chondrichthyes > Myliobatiformes > Dasyatidae > Hypanus > Hypanus sabinus. The sequence continues at coordinate 149,405,665 of NC_082710.1, read as the reverse complement.
AGCAATGTCTAATACCAAAGAACATCCTTGTGAGGCTGATTGAAAGGAAGTACAGTGGGAGGATGTCAGAGGGGTGCGTGGAAGACTGCTGTGGTGGTGCTGGAGTCTGGCACAGAAAGGACAGTTCAGAGACTCTAATTTAGGCACATGGATGAAAGAAAAATGGACGATTTGTGAGAGGGATGTGTTCGATTGACCGTGGAGTGGGTTAAGAGGTCGGCACCACTTTGTGGGCAAAAGGGCCAATACTGTGTTATACAGTTCTGCTCCAGGACACTACAGAGAGAGGCAGAAACAACACGGATACTTTATAATGGGAGAAGGAAAAGTGGTGGGGAATGGTGGGGTGAAGTTGGGCAACGTTAGATGCCCATGTACCTCACAGCCAGTGGTGTTTCTTACCGAACAACAGGACGAGGGGCTCGGGGAGACCCCGGTGTTCCACCTGACAGGAGAACTCTGCAGTGTCCGTGGGCTCCACCTGCACCGTCCTGGTCAGCTGGTAGGTGTGGTCGTGATTGGGCAGGATCCCGTGGGAATGGGTCTCCTCCAGAGTCCGGCCATTCCACAGAATAGTCACGTCGATGGTCTGAGGGTAGAAGCCAGTGGCCACACAGGAGAGGAGGCGGTTGTCCTTGGAGGCGGTGAACGAGACTTCGGGGGGATCTGGGGTTGGGGGAGAAAGAGGAAGCATTAAGTGGAGGTAGAAAGGGGATGGGAAGAGGAGACTGTGTGGGAGAGGTTGCAGAGGAGGTGGTGGTGGCAGTGGAGGTGGCAAGGGGTGGGCAGGGGAGGGTGGAGATGGGGGTTGCAGACATTGAATGCCACTCCCAGGCGCTCACATTGACCACTCCCCCATGCACTCACTGGGTTGCAGGTGACTCTCCCCGGCCCTGACGTATCTCTTCACCCATTCGATGCACTCCTGCTCCAGGTATCCCTTCAAATCCTGGTTCATGGCCGTGTTCCGGTCCCACTTGTCCTTAGTGATGACACCCCAGGGCACAGGGGTCACCCACACCATCCGGTCCTTGTCGAAGGAGATGAAGTCTGACCCGTCCCAGCCGTACCAATTGAACCCGGTGGTGGTCCCATCGTCACGGAGCTCACAGCCGTAGATCCTCTGGAGAAAGTGGATCCCTGGAACACGTCATCCATTGGTGAGTTGTGGGACTGCGGACAACTTTCCATGCTGCAGTTGTGGCTCATTCTTCCACTCCCCCAGGTGGAATCAATATTCACCCCCACACGTTCCCCCACCCTTCACAGTCCCTACTGTCACCGTTGCACAGAGCCCACCGTCACTTCTGCACCACACCCCACCATTGACCCACCCCTACATTACTTCCCATGTCACCTCTCACCTCCTGCACAGTCCCCACCCACACCCTACTGTCACTCTGTCTCCCCACCACTGCACTTGACTCCTGCCCTGTCCCTACCATCACCCACTCCTCCCCACCCTGTATGATCTCTACCGTCAGTCACAACACAAAACCTACAATCACTCCTGCTCTCCAAAATCCCCACTGTCATCCCCCACAATCACTGCCATCCCACCACCACAATTCCTTACGTCACCTCCAACCAGCCACACAATGCCCACCATCACTCCCACAACAGCCCCCACCACATATGGTCCCTAATGCCACTCCCTCCCCCCTCGCCCCCTCCCCAACATCACCTCCCTCACCCCTGCACATTCCCTATCATCACCCCTCCCCCAAAACACTCTTTATTGTCAAACCCTTACCCCAACACTGCCCCTACACTCACCCCCACCCCGCTCAAAACTTACCATCAACTGCCACCCCAACACAATCACTATTGACACACCCGCCACCCCTCAATCCCTAACATCACCACTACCACCCCTTGCCAAATCACTGACGACACCCCACCATCCCTCCCACATTCTCTAACATCCCCCTGCACACCCTCATGATCACTAACGTCATCCCTACTAGCCCCATGACCCTGATGTCATCTCTGCCACACCCCATGATCCCTAACATCACCCCTGTACATCCCCATGATCACTAAAGTCACCACTGCCACCCCACACTATCCCTAACATCACCCCTGCCAACTCCCACAATGCCCAACAATACCCCCGCCACCCAAATCCCTAATGTCATCCCTGCCACCTCGCCCACATGTCCTAACGTCACCACTGCCAGCCCACAATCCCTGTCACCACTGCTAACCCCCACAATCCCTAATTCACAGCCCACAATCGCTAATGTCACAGCCGGCCTCCCACCTCAATCCATTGCATGACACCCACACCAATCCCTACCATCACCTCCACCACCTCACAAACCCCACCATCACCTTCCACACCCCTCCCATCCCACAATCTCTACCATCACCCCTCTAATCCCCAACACCCATGGGCTCCCCTCTGCCACACCACCCCCCCAGCATGGTTCGCCACTCACCACCCGTCTGGTTGGTCCGCATCATTAAGGTCTGGGTTTTGGCCTGGGCCCACTGCTCGTGGCTCCGAGAGATCTGTGTCTCCCGTTCCCAGTAGTCAGGTCCCTGACTCTCCGCCATCCACTGCTGACGGGGAACCGTCTGTCCCAACACACTGTCGTAGTAAATGATCTGCTCCTCGTCCACATACCCGACTGCCATGAACTCAGGGACCCCCGACCCCGGGGTCACCGCCGTGTAGAAATGACGGAGAGAGTGAGAGCCTGGAGCCAGAAGAGAGAGTCAGAGAAGAACCTATACCTAAAACCAACACCCAGAGACCTAGGATGCTGAGCTCGACCCCCAACCCCCTGAGAGAATCGGAGTCCTAAAACCGGAGAATCAGGCCTGACCCTTCACCCCAAGGGGCATATAAATGCAGCTGAAGACAGTGTGGGTCCATATCCCTGATCACATCTGCAGTTCCCTGGTTGAGCTGCCTATATCCATGAGTTGTGGTGTCCTGACTGGGTGATGGAGTGGGGTTATGAAACAGGACATGTTCACCAGGACCAGACTGGTTAAATCATCTGTGTGTCTCTCTGAGGTCGGGGTAAGTGGCTCTGGGAGGATAGGGATGTGCTCAGTGCAGGTGGGAATACTCCCAATCGGGGTGAGGACTCGTATGCGCTCCCTCCCGGGTTTAGTTTTTCCCTGCTCTCAGTGGACAGACCAGCTGAGAACTTGCACCAAGTTTCCCAACAGTAGCAGCACTCTCACAGCTCCTGCAGAGTGCTTCTCACTTCACCTCTGACCCACAGTGACTCCTGGGTACAGTGCCCCTGGGATTATAGACACAATGTCCAGAGGGTGGGGCATTACATCTCCCGCAAGAGGGTGACATCTGTCCCATGTGCCGCTGTCTCTGGAAAACCACATTCAAAGCAGAGAGAGGATCTAAATGCAGGATACACTCTCCACTGATGGACAGGACGTCACTTAATCAACAGTACCAGAGGCAACAGTGGGACAGGCAGAATTTGTGGGATCACTGAAAGCAATAGGAAGGGTAGGAAAAGAGGGTGCGGCCATTCTGTGAGATAATATTTGGCCTTTAGTGAAGAGATTACATGGTAATGTAGCGGTTAGCAAAGTACTTTATAGCGTCTTTAATCTGGGTTCAATTCCAGCTAAACTCTGCGAGGAGTTTGAGTGTTCTCACCATGAATCTGTCGATTTCATCTCAGAGCTCCAGTTTCCTCCCACATTCAGGTGACTATTTTCCCTGCACAGAGTAAAGACAGGGGATAAAAATATTGGAGATGAGTCAGACCATCATTGGTCTGTCCCGTCTGCAGAACATGGGAGTATAGAGACATTTCCATGCCTCATTAACTAATGTTGCGAGATGTGCGTCCAGCCAAAGCTCATTGCTGACCACACAGAGTTGCTGGACTCGCTATGGGTCACATTGGATGCAGGGAATCTGGTCGAAGGTCCACTTAGTGATCTGTTAACACTGCAGGTCCAGAAAGAGGAGGTGTGTAACCCCCAGGCAGGGCAGTAAGGACAGGCATGTGGTACCTGTAACACTCAGAGATCAATGCCCTCTCAACAAGCACACCATGTTGGATACTGATTTCCCAAAGAGAAGCACAAACAACTGCCGAGATAAATCTTTGTACTTTTCCTATCCAAGTACCTTTTAAATGGTGTTAAATTACAAACAAGAGAAGGCCTGCAGATGCTGGAAATCCGAGCAACACACACAAAATGCTGGAGGAATTCAACGGGCCAGGTAGCATCTATTGATAAAGTACTGTGGACCTTTCGGGCTGAAACCCTTCGGCAGGACTGGAGAAAAAAAGCTGAGGAGTAGATTTCAAGGGGAGGGGGGAGAGCGAAACACAAGGTGACACCTGGGTGGGAGGGAGGAAGTAAAGACCTGGGAAGATGGTTGGTGAAAGAGACAGAAGGACATGGAAGAAATAAAAAGAGTGAAGGATCACCAGACAGAGGCAATGGGTGAGCATGGAGATGAGGTAAGAGAAGGGGATGAGAGATGGTCAGGATGGGGGAGGGGGGGATTGGGGAGGCATTACCAGACGTTTGAGAAATCGATGTTCATGCCATCAGGTTGGAGGCTCACCATCCTGTTCCTCCAACCTGAATATGGTCTCGTCACGACAGTGGAATTAAAATGGATGGCCACTGGGAGATCCTGCTTGTTCTGGTGGACAGAGCGTAGATGCTCGGCGAAGCGGTCTCCTAATCTACGTCGGGTCTCATTGATATACAGGACGCCACACAGAAAGCACATGACACTGTATATGATCCCAACAGACTCACAGGTGGAGTGTTGCCTCATCTGCAAGGACTGTTTAGGGCCCTGGATGGTAGTGAGGGAGGAGGTGTAGGGGCAGGGGTAGCACTTGTTCTGCTTGCAAGGATGCTCAATGGGATTTTCAATCACCGATTATTCGCCTTCTCACGTCCTGCAAGGATCGGAAGATCGCCCGTCTATGGACCACCAAACCTATTGACTCCTATGCCAGCAGGCCCAGACGTCTCCAGACTGCGATCTCTGCTGCTGACCTCAACGGCTCTAACTATCCAAAACCCGGACTCCATTGCCATCAATGCGGGTTCCAATGACCTTGGACATCACCAAAGTGTCTATTGTGCAACCTGCAACTCCAACTCTGACCTTGACCTCCTGGGTCTTCACGAGCTGCTCCTGGAAACCTATCTCCCCTTCCCCCACCGCCACTCCACAATCACGTTTCTTTCAGATCCCACCTCCAGCTCTTGGGCTCTCGAAGACTCCTTTTTCTCACTCCACCATCCTGAATACCTCAAACACTATCCCCTCAGACACTATCAAACCCCCAGTCACCTCCGATCCCAGCTCCCATCTGTGCTGGGTCTTTACCATTCCCTGCAACCTTCCCTTTTCTGAGGCAGAACGTTCAGTCCTCAGTAAGAGCCTCAGCTTTGTCCCCCTGTGCCCACAACTCAGTGAGTTCCGCACCCGCCTCGATGCTGAGCTCTTCTTCTGCTGACCCCATCTCTGAGCCTTCTTCTTTGGCAAGGAATCTCCACTCCGCATCGATGACCCCTTCTCCCATCTTCAACCATTCCCCTTTTCCTGGACACCCCACCATGGTCTTCAGCCTGCTCCGGACCTTTTCATTGCCAACTGTCGACACGATATTAACTCTCTCAACTTTAACGCTCCTCTCTCCTATTCCAACCTAATTCACTCTGAATGCTCGGCTCTGCACTCCCTTCGCACTAATCCTAACCTCACCATCAAACCCACAGATAAGGGAGGCGCTGTAGTAGCCTGGCGTACTGACCTCTACCTTGCTGAGTTCAGCGCCAACTCTTAGGCACCTCCTCTGACTTACCCTGGAGCAGAACCCCACTAAGGAACACCAGGCCATTGTCTCCCAGACCATCACCAACCTTATTGGGGATCTCCCATCCACCACCACCAACTTCATAGTTCCTGCACCCTACACCTCCCGTTTCTGTCCCTTACCCAAGAGCCACAATCCCGCTTGTCCAGGTAGACCCATTTTTTCAGCTTGTTCCTGTCCCACTGAACTCATATCGGCATACTCATATCGACTCTGTTTTATACCCCCAGTTCAGACTCTTCCCACCTACATCCGTAACACCTCACACTCTCTTGATCTTTTCAAGGATTTCAAGTTCTCTGCCGCCATCATCTTATTTTTACTATGGATGTCCAGTCCCTATACACCTCCATCCCCCACCAGGAAATCTCTCCATTTTTTCTGGACTCGAGATCTGTCCACCACCACTCTCCTCTACTTAGCGGAACTTGACCTCACTCTAAGTAACTTCTCCTTTGGCTCCTCCCACTTCCTTCAAACAAAAGGGATAGCCATGGGCACTTGCATGGGTCCCAGCTATGCCCGCCTTTTTGTCCATGTTCCCAGCCTACACTGGGTGTCGGCCACAGGGAACAGTCCGTGTTCCCAGCCTACACTGGGTGTCGGCCACAGGGAACGGTCCGTGTTCCCAGCCTACACTGGGTGTCGGCCACAGGGAACAGTCTGTGTTCCCAGCCTACACTGGGTGTCGGCCACAGGGAACAGTCCGTGTTCCCAGCCTACACTGGTGGCCATCCCCCATCTTTCCTATGCTACATCAATGACTGCTTTGGTGCCACTTCCTGCCGCCATGCGGGCTTCGCCAACTTCATCCGCTTTGCTTCCAACTTCCACCTTGCCCTTAAATTCACCTGGTCCATTTCCAGCACCCCTCTTCCTTTTCTCGATCTCGCTCTCTGTATATCTGGAGACAGCTTATCAACTGATATCTATTACAAATCCATGGACTCTCACAGCCACCTAGCCTTCACCTCATCCCATGCTACTACTGTACTTATAAAAATGCCATCCCCTATTCTCAACTTACCCATCTCTGCTGCATCTGCTCTCAGGATGATGCTTTTCATTCTGGAACGAAGATGTATTCCTTTTTCAAAGAAAGGGGTTTCCATTCGTCCACCATCAATGCTGCCCTCAACCGTATCTCTTCCATTTCATGCACGTCTACTCTTACTCCAACCTCCCTCCTCCCGCCACCCTGCCAGTTATCCTGTCATCCTCACATACCATCCCACCAGTCTCCGCGTCCAGCACATAATTCTCCGAAACTTCCATCACCTCCAACGGGATTGCACCACCAAACACATCTTTCCCTCCCCCCCAACTCACTTTCTGCTTTCCGCAGCGATCTCTTCCTACTCGATTTCCTTGTCCATTCATCCCTTCCCACTGATCTCCCTCCTACCACTTCTCCTTACAAGCTGAACAAGTACTACACCTCCTCCCTCACTACTATCCAGAGCCCTGTTCAGTACTTCCAGGTGAGGCGACACTTCACCTGTGAGTCTGTTGGGGTCATACACTGTGTCCGGTGCTACTGGTGTGGCCTCCTGTGTTTCGGTGAGACACAACATAGATCGGGAGACTGCTTTGCCGAGCTTCTGTGCTCCATCTGCTAGAGCAAGCGGGATCTCCTAGTGGCCATCCGTTTTAATTCCACTTCCCATTCGCATTCCGATACATCCATCCATGCCCTCCTCCATTGTTGTGATGAGGCCACACTTAGTTTGGAGGAACTACACCTTATATTCTGTTTGGGTAGCCGCCAACCTGTTGGCATGAACATTGATTTTTCAAACTTCCGGTAATGCCCCCAAACCTCCTCTCCATTTCCCATCTCCATTTCCCTCTCTCACCTCATCTCCATGCCCACCGATCGCCTCCCTCTGGTGTCCTTCACCCTTTTCCTTTCTTCCATGTCCTTTTGTCTCTTTCATTGATCAACTTCTCAGCTCTTTACTTCATTCACCCCCCCCCCACCCTCCAGGTTTCACCTATCAGCTGGTGCTTCTCTCTCCGCACCCCCCCCACCTTTTAAATCTGCTCCTGAGCTTTTTCTCCTCCGGTCCTGCAGAAGGATTTCGGCTTGACGTGTCAGCTGTACACTTTTCCATAGATGCTGCCTGGCCTGCTGAATTCTTCCAGTATTTTGTGTGTGTACTTTAATGTACCTGCCTCAACCACTTTACCTGGAACCATCTCTGGCAAAGATGAGCCACCTACTGGGCGCAGAGGCTGCCCTTTGTTAACTTACCTTCCCTTCACCTTAAACCTTTTCTCACAAGTCTTGATTACCCAACACGAGGAAAAAGATTGTGAGCATTCACTCTCAAGATGTTACCATAAGAACAGAAGGCATAGTAGCAAAATGAGCCATTCAGCCCATTGAGCAGGCTCTGCCATTTTAACATGCAAGGTTTCAATGAGATCCTTCCTCATTCTTCTAAATTCTGGTGAGTTCAGACCCAGAACCATTGGTCGCTCCTTATACAAAAACCTTTTTGTTCCATGAATCATTCTCGTGAACCTCCTCTGAATCCTTTTCAATGTCAGCACATCTGGTCTTAAATTAGGGGCCCTGAACTGCTCACTAAACTCCAAATGAGACCTCACCAGTGCTTTAGAAAGCCTCAACTTTACTTCCTTGCTTTTATTTTCCACTACTCTCGAAATTAATATTAACATGGCATTTCCCTTCCATGAAATCCTACTCGAGAACTCCCAAATCCCTTTGCACCTCACACTTGTGAACTTTCTCTCCATTTAGAAAATATTCTATGCGGTTATTCCTTGTACAAAAATCCATGACCATACACTTCCCGACACTGCATTCCATCTGCTACTTCTTTGCCCCTTCTCCTAATTGGTCTAAGTGCTTCTGCAGACTCCTTGCTTCCTCACCACTACCTGTCCCTCCACCCATCTTTGTGTCATCCTCAAACTTCGCCATAAAGCCATCAATTTCATCATACAAATCATTGACATACAAGGTAAAGAGAAGTGGTCCCAACACTGGCTCCTGCAGACAGCACTAGTCACCAGCAGCCAAACAGAAAATGCTTCTATTATTCCCACTTCTAGCTTCCTGCCAATCAGCCAATGCACAATCCATGTGATATCTTTCCTGTAATACCATGGTCTCTTGTTAAACAGCCTCACATGTGGCACCTTGTCAATGGTCTTCTGAAAATCCATGTACACAGCATCCAATTCTCGATCCTGTTTGTTACACACTTTGACAAGATCACCCCTCATTCTCCTAATCTCCAATGACAAAACTCCCAAGCCACTCGACCACTCTCCATAGCAGTCCTTCCAGCCCAAGGAACATGCTCATAACTCACTTCTGCAGCATTATAACTTAATGGCTTCTTTCCTGAAGCAGATTGATCAGAACAGATCACAATACTCCAAATGAAACTGCACTAATGTCCTGCAAATAATAAATCAGCTTGCATACTCAGTGCCTTGACTGATGGTGAACTTGCCAAAACCCTTCTTTGCCACCTATCTACCTGTGATGCCACTTTCAGAGAACTATATAGCTGAAGACCTTGGTACCTCTTCTACAACACTCCCAACCGTTCACTTTGAAAGTCGTGCCAGGATTTGACTTCCTAAATTGCAGAACCTCATATTATCTAAATTAATTTGTCATTGCATGAACCATTTTCACAACTGGTCAAGATCCCTCTGTAATTTTTGACAATCTTCTGCACAGGCTGTCTGTTTGGTTATCTTCTTCAATGTCTATCTGTCTATTTATTTATGTATTTAGAGGACAATCCCTTCCAGCCCTTCAAGCTGAACCGCCAGCAACCCCCATTTAAATTTTAGCCTAGTCCTAATCACGGATCAATTGAAAATGACCAATTAATCAACTAACTGGTACACCTTTGGACTGTAGCATGAAACTGGAACACCTGGAGAAAACCCATGCATGCTCTGGGGAGGGAGTACAAACTCCTTGAGGAGGACGTTAGAACTGAAACCCAAAATCTGATGCCCTGAGCTGTGATAATATCACACTAACCGCTACACAACCACAGCACCCAACACCAGTAGACCAGTGTGCAACATGCTAAGAAGCTGGGCTTCTAAAGAAAGAGGTTGTGTAAGGTCTCTGAAGCACATGAACGTGGATGAGTCCGTCGGGAGTGTTGGGATACACCCAGGTTATTGAGAGAGGCAAGAGACAAGATTGATTGGGCCTAGATAATGATCTTTGTGAACTTGTGATCTTGAATAATCATTCTTTTCAGGTAAAAGGGAAGGTCCTGGTAACTACAGGGCAGTGAGCCCAGCGCCAGTAGTAGGGAAGCTACCGACAAAAACTAAACGAAAGGACAGCACTCTAATTCCTACCACTGAGCTAGCTTACCTGGATCCCAGGTGTTCTCATTTTCTGGACCTGCCTACTGTGTAGGACCTTGTCAAAAGCCTTTCTGGAGTCCACGTTTGGCAACATATACTGCCCATCCCTTGTCAATCCTCTTGGTCCCCTCTTCAAAGACTTCAATCACATTTGTGAGAAACAGTTTCTCAGCCCCTGCCTTTCTAAACACAAGTAGATCCAGTTTCTCGGAATCCCATCTGGTAAATTTTCCAGCACTAACGTTAGGCTCAACAGCTTGTAGTTCCCTAGCTTGCCTGTGCAATCTTTCTTACATAAAAGGACAACATCAGATATCTTCCAATCTTCTGGTACCATACCCTTGTCTATTGAAGCAACTGATCTCCCAGGGCCTTACCAATTTCTGCCTTCATTCCCAGAATATCCTTGGATACTCTCATTCAGACTCCTGGATTTATCCATTTTATGCACCTCAAGAACACCAACATCTCATTTGTAAACACGAGGAAATATGCAGATGCTGGAAATTCAAACAACAACACACACAAAATGCTGGTGGAACACGGCAGGCCAGGCAGCATCTATAAGGAGAAGCACTGTCAACGTTTCGGGCCGAGACCCTTCGTCAGGACTAACTGAAAGGAAAGATAGTAAGAGATTTGAAAGTAGTGGGGTGAGGGGGAAATGCAAAATGATAGGAGAAGACCGGAGGGGGTGGGCTGAAGCTAAGAGCTGGAAAGGTGATTGGCGAAAGTGATACAGAGTTGGAGAAGGGAAAGGATCATGGGACGGGAGGCCTCGGGAGAAAGAAAGAAGTGGGGGGGGGGTGGAGCACCAGAGGGAGATGGAGAACAGGCAAACAACTAAGTATGTCAGGGATGGGGGTAAGATGGGGAGGAGGGGCATTAATGGAAGTTAGAGAAGTCAATGTTCATGCCATCAGGTTGGAGGCTACCCAGCCGGTATATAAGGTGTTGTTCCTCCAACCTGAGTTTGGATTCATTTTGACAATAGAGGAGGTCATGGATAGACATCTCAGAATGGGAATGGGACATGGAATTAAAATGTGTGGCCACTGGCGGACCGAGTGTAGGTGTTCAGTGAAACGATCTCCTAGTCTGCGTCGGGTCTCACCAATATATAAAAGGCCACACCGGGAGCACCGAATGCAGTATACCACACCAGCCGACTCACAGGTGAAGTGTCGCCTCACCTGGAAGGACTGTCTGGGGCCCTGAATGGTGGTGAGGGAGGAAGTGTAAGGGCAGGTGTAGTACTTGTTCCGTTTACAAGAATAAGTGCCAGGAGGGAGATTGATGGGAAGGGATGGGGGGGATGAGTGAACAAGGGAGTCGCGTAGGGAGCGATCCCTGCAAAAAGCAGAAGGGGGGGGGGGAGGGAAAAATGTGTTTGGTAGTGGGATCCCGTTGGAGGTGGCGGAAGATACGGAAAATTATATGTTGGACCTGGAGGCTGGTGGGGTGGTAGGTAAGGACAAGGGGAACCCTATCCTGAGTGGGGTGGCGGGTGGATGGTGTGAGGGCAGATGTGTGGGAAATGGGAGAGATGCGTTTGAGAGCAGAGTTGATGGTGGACAATGGGAAGCCCTTTTGTTTAAAAAAAGGAAGACATCGCCTTCGTCCTGGAATGAAAAGCCTCATCCTGAGAGCAGATGCAGAGACGGAGGAATTGTGAGAAGGGGATAGCATTTTTGCAAGAGACAGGGTGGGAAGAGGAATAGTCCAGGAAACTGTGAGACTCTGTAGGCTTATAGTAGATATCAGTAGATAGGCCATCTCCAGAGATGGAGACAGAAAGATAAAGAAAGGGGAGGGAGTTGTCGGAAATGGACCAGGTAAATTTGAGGGCAGGGTGAAAGTTGGAGGCAAAGTTAATGAAGTCGACGAGCTCAGCATGCATGCAAGAGGCAGTGCCAATGCAGTCATCGATGTAGCGAAGGAAAAGAGTGGGATGGATATCGGTATAGCCTTAGAACATGGACTGTTCCACAAAGCCAACAAAAAGACAGGCATAACTGGGCCCCATATGGATGCCCATGGCTACACCCTTGGTTTGAAGGAAGTGGGAGGAGCCAAAGGAGAAATCATTGAGAGTAAGAACCAATTCTGCTAGACAGAAGAGAGTGGTGGTAGAGGGGATTTGGTTAGGTCTGGAATCCAAAAAACAGCGAAGAGCTTTGAGATCATCTTGGTGGGGGATGGAGGCATATAGGGACTGGACGTCCAAGGTGAAAATAAGACAAGGGTGCCAGGGAACTTAAAATCATAGAAAAAATTCAAAGCATGAGAAGTGTCACGAACATAGATAGGAAGAGATTGAACAAGGGGTGATAAGACAGTGTCAAGGTATGCAGAAATGAGTTCAGTGAGGCAGGAGCAAGCTGAGACAATAGATCTACCTGGGCAGGCAGATTTGTGGATCTTGGGTTGGATCTCCCAGTGGCCACATCCACATCCCATTCCCATTCTGATTTTTTTTATTAAACAAAATATACTTTATTCCAAAATAAAATTATATACAATAACCATTCAAAGACTTTCAATTCTTTGCAATTGTTACCATTACTGTCTTTACATTTTCAAAATTCTAATGTTTTGCCACCCACGTGGCACTTTATTCTTTCATATTTACATTCGGGGGGGTATACCCCCAACCCCCAACCCCTCAACTCCCACGGGAGAAGAACCCTAGACTGTGGTCCTTCCCCACCGGGCCCTTGAGGTGGCTGCACCGAGTTTGAGTGCGTCCCTCAGCACGTACTCCTGCAGCCGAGAATGTGCCAGTCGGCAGCATTCCCCACGGACATCTCCGTGTGCTGGTAGACCAAGTTTCAGGCCGACCAAAGAGCGTCTTTGACCGAGTTGATGATCTGCCAGCAGCACCGGATGTTGGTCTCGGTGTGCGTCCCCGGGAACAGCCCGTAGATCAGAGAGTCCTCTGTTACGCAGCTGCTGGGGATGAACCTCGACATTGCCCCTTCCATACTCCTCCACACCTTCTCCACGAACCCACAGTGTGCAAAGAGGTGGGTCACCGACTCCTCCTCACTGCAGTCCTCCCGTGGGCAGACGGGTGTGGAGACGACGTTCTGGGCGTACAGGAAGGATCGGACTGGGAGGGCCCCTCTCACCCCCAGCCAGGCGAGGTCTTGATGCCTGTTGGTGAGGTCTGGCGATGAGGCATTTTGCTAGATGAACTGGACAGTCTGCTCAGGGAACCACCCCACAATCTCCATCTCGTCCTTCTCCTGCAGTGCCTGCAGGACCTTACGTGCTGACCACTGCCTGATGGCCCTGTGGTCAAAGAAGGCGTTGACCTGAAAGAACTTCTCTATGAAGGACAGGTATGGCGGCAATGACCAGCTGACAGGGGTGTTGCGCGGGAAAGGGGTCAGACCCATCCTTCATAGCCAGGGTGACAGGTAGAACCTGGGCACGTAGTGGTACTTGGTGCCCACGTACCTGGGATCTACACACAACCTGATGCAGCCACACACGAAGCTGGCCATCAGGGTGAGGGCGACATTGGAGAGGTTTTCCCCCCGTTGTCCAGGGACTTGTGCATGGTGGTCCGTCTCTCCCGCTCCATCTTGGATCCCCAGATGAATCTGAAGACGGCTCGGGTGATTTCCGAGCTGAAGGAGCGGGGGTCTGGCCACACCTGCGCCAGGTACAGCAGCCCTGAGAGCACCTCACACCTGATGACCAGGTTCTTGCCCGCTATCGGATAGGGAGCGCCCTCCCCACAGCCCCAGCTTCTGTTTCACCTTGGCAGTCCGCTCCTGCCAGTTCTTATTCCCATTCTGATATGTCTATCCATGGCTTCCTCTATTGTCAGAATGAATCCAAACTGAGGTTGGAGGAACAACACCTTATATACCAGCTGGGTAGCCTCCAGCCTGATGGCATGAACATTGACTTCTCTAACTTCCATTAATGCCCCTCCTCCCCTTCTTACCCCATCCCTGACACTTTTAGTTGTTTGCCTGTTCTCCATCTCCCTCTGGTGCTCCCCCCCCTCCTTTCTTTCTCCTGAGCCCTCCCGTCCCATGATCCTTTCCCTTCTCCAGGTCTGTATCACTTTCACCAATCACCTTTCCAGCTCTTAGCTTCATCCCACCCCCTCCGGTCTTCTCTTATCATTTTGCATTTCCCCCTCCCCCCACTACTTTCAAATCTCTTACTATCTTTCCTTTCGGTTAGTCCTGACGAAGGGTCTCAGCCCGAAATGTCGACAGCGCTTCTCCCTGTAGATGCTGCTTGGCCTGCTGTGTTCCACCAGCATTTTGTGTGTGTTGTTATCTCATTTGTAATATGGAAATGTTTCAGGATGTCTCTGTACTCTTTCCTGAATTCCCAGCTTGGGCATGATCTTCTCCCCAGTAAGTGGAGATGGGAAGTATTTATTTGAAACCTCTGGCTCCACATGTATACAGCCACACTGATCCTTCAGGGACCTCTGCTCTTCCCCCTTTGTTCTTGATAATTTTTGGATTATCTTTGACAGAGAAGGTAAAGAAGATCTCAATCTCCCTATAATGGAAATGCATAAGACAGTGGTCAGCCTCCTGCAAACATGTCTGCTCAGTATACCATTGGAGGCCAAGTGGTGGCCTGATATGTAAGGTAAGAGCCATAGATAGGATGGAAAATCAAAACCCTTTTCATAGGGGTATGAAAACGTGAGGTCGGAATTCAGGGGAGAGGCAGCAGTTTTACAGGAAATCTGTTGTATTTACACAGAGAGTGTTGGCGTTCGGAATTCTTTGCTAGTGGTGAGTTTGGCAACTTCTCGCTGGTGGATAAGGAAACAAGGAAAGCAACTAAATACTTTGTTAATCACAATGTTTCTGGCAAATAATAGCCTGTAACTTCCCTTTGGACTCGGAGGCAATTCAATGTGGCAGAACCGAGGCAAGGCGAGACATCGGGCCGGTCACCGAGAGCGGCGAAGACCCCAAGTTCAATCTTTCGAATTAAAAAGGTCAGTTACCGGCCGAATTGAGGCGGCGAGGTCGGGGCACGAGAGCGGATTGGGGCGACTGGACTCGATTGTTTGAAAGGAGACAAGCACAGGGCCGAATCGGAAAGATTGGTTACAGGCCGAATCTTGGCGGCGAGGTTCCAGCACAGAGCGGATCGGGGCGATTGAACCCGATGTCTGGACGGAGATTTTAGCGCAGGGTCGAATCGAAGCGGTGGGGTCCAGACCCACGAGCATATCGAGGCAATCGAAGCCCAGATTTGATTTTGGCTTCAAGACCGGCTGAGAAAGAAAGGAGGGATGGGCTTGTAACATCATTCGGTAAAAACACAGAGCTACAGAAACACTGAAGGTTTCATCCCTGGGAGAAGAAGGATCTTCGATTAGAAGACACTTGCTGGGCTGCTCCTGGGGACAACTTGAAGGACTAACTCAGGACAGAGGATTCTGGCCATCTGCTGTCGGCGTCCCCTGACCCAGTAGGGGTGATGAGATTCAGCTGTGCTTGAATGGGAAAGGTATAGAAGGGATGTTGTGGTTCAATGCACAGTTCCCTCTGGTCAGTTCCACCATTGTCTCTCCAACATCAGAAACGGAAAACGCTGGAAATTCTGAACAGCTCAGCCAGAACCATAGTTAATGTTTCAGGTCCAGAACTGGGAAAGTGAGAAAACTAGTTAGTGGATGGGTGGGTGGGTGGGAGGGAGGGAGTGGACAAGTACACTATCTCTGATACGGTGATCAGCGCTGGCCAGTACATAGACCCGTCTGGTGAATCGATGCCTTCACAATGACAAGGTGCTTCACCTATTGATCCTTCCGTAACACATTTAACCTGCTTGGCACAGACCAGCCTGAACGTCTCTTTGTCCTCTTGGGCCAAGCTGCGGAAATGCCCGCTGCACACTACCTTTACTTGTCGGGAGGAAGCCGTTCTCCAGCATGGCTACAGAGGACTGAATTGGCTTTTCCGTACCGTGCTATAAACCCCAGTGCTAAACAGACCTCTGTCCACTTCCATCCCAGGTCAGTGAAGGTGCCGAAGTTAACCCACCCCACCCCCCGCGCTTCTCTCCTTACTTTCCCTCTCGTGTACAGTCTCTGCAGGGGCTTCCACCACAGCAACCCCTGCCCCCCACCACACCGATACCCATTGTGCTCAGGCTGGGTGGCGTGGGACCCTCACATCTTGTCGAGGGACTATTAGGCTGTGTCCATCCGCTCACTCACTGACCGGGGGCTGAATGTCCCGCTGACCATTGACTCTTCACTCACCTGCGGAGACCCCTCCACATAGGAGGGCCAGCAGTAGCAGACCCACCATCGTTCCTCCCTCGCTATCAGAACTGTTTCGAGTTCCCAAGTCCTCCGCCAGTGCACGGAATGATCCCAATGGCACTCAGTTCATCGCTCCCTTGCTTCTGCGGACGACGCGCGGTGTCCGAGCTGCACGCTGATTGGTCCGCGAGATGCCAATCATAATCTGCCTCTGCTCAGCGTCATTGGACTCTGGACAAGAGCGGTCACTGAAGTTTGAGTCGCTTGGAAATAAAGTTACCAATTGCTGCATCCATCCAATCAGAAAAGCAGCTTTATGTATGGAGTTTGGGAAAAAATCGAAAGTGTAGGACCGGGGGGGAGAGAGACAAGGTTCTGCTGTTACAGCTCCCGGAGCAGACGCTGGGGGCCAAACCCGGGTGACATCGGGAGGAGGGATGAAGCTACTTCTACTACGGTTTGCCCTGCTTTGTGGATGGGTCTCCACAGGTGAGTGAAGGAGAAAGATAAGCTGCCTAATAAATTCAGCGCGAGCAGCATCCATGGAAGAACTGCGACCGTCGTTGCCGTGGGATTGAGAGTGTAGAGGGGGGAAAGCCAGTCCCGAGAGGTGAACCGAGGGGCGAGACAGGGGATGGTAGGTGATGGGTGGAACCAAGTGAGGGCCGTGGGAATGGACCGATGGAGTTCAGAGACAGGCTCTGCCGGTAATAGGTAGAACCAGAGGGGCCGGGGTGATGAGCAGATGGATCCAGATGGCAGAGGAAATGGGGAAGGTAGGCCAAGGGAGGAAAATCTCAAGTAACTAGGTGTATTTAAACCTATTTTATTACTGAAGAGGCATGGACATCTCTGATCACGGTGGGGTTGTGGTGTGGGAGGTCGGGGTAACAAATGGAATAAAGGGGCTGGGGGAGTGAACAAGGGGAGAGAGAATACCAGAAATGGGAAGGGAAAGGCAGAGGGTACTGCTAAATGAAATCTGAAAGTAGAATGTACACACCATTGGGTCCTAAAGGGTGAAAGGACAGGTAAATGGCGTGGACACGAGCCTGCTAAATGGCTGCCACTTGATCTCCCTACTGTAGATCAGGCTGGAGTACTGAAAACAGTGTAGGGGTTTGGAAGTGGTGAAGATGAATATAACTTCACCTGGAGTGGGTGTTCAGGTCTTACCTGGTCCCTCAACACCCGCTCCATAGCAAAGAAAGCCCAGCAGCATCTCTACTTTCTCCAAAGGCTGAGGAAAGTCCATCTCCCACCCCCCATCCTCATCACATTCTACAGGGGTTGTATTGAGAGCATACTGAGCAGCTGAATCACTGCCTTGTTCAGAAATTGCACCATCTCAGATCTCAAGACCCTGCAGCGGATAGTGAGGTCAGCTGAGGAGATCATCGGGGTCTCTCTTCCTGCCATCATGGACATTTACACTACACGCTGCGTCTGCAAAGGAAACAGCATTATGAAGGACCCCACGCCCCCCTCATACAAACTCTTCTCCCTCCTGCCCTCTGGGAAAAGGCACTGAAGCATTCGGTCTCTCACAACGAGATTATGTAACAGTTTTGTCCCCCAAGCTATCAGACTCCTCAATACCCAGAGTCTGGACTGACACCTTACTGCCCTATTGTCCTGTTTACTATTTATTGTAATGCCTGCACTGCTTTGTGCACTTTATGAAGTCCTGGGTAGGTCTGTAGTCTAGTGTAGTTTCTTTTTTTCTGTGTTGTTTTCACGTAGTTCAGTCTAGTTTTTGTACTGTAACACCATGGTCTTGAAAAATGTTGTCTTGTTTTTACTATGTACTGTACCAGCAGTTATGGTCAAAATGACAATGAAAAGTGACTTGACTTAACTTAGATGGTGGCGGTAGAGAGGGTATGGGGACACCACTGGTGCATGTAGAGGGGTGGGATAAGTGGACCAGTGAGTCACGAAGGGAGTGGTCCCTACAAGAAGCCAGAAGTGAAGTATGAGGAGAAGATGTGACGAGTGGTTTTCCACCGCAGCTGATGGATTTGGACGCTGATGCAACATTGATAGAGGGAGATAGAGACGAGTTCTTTGCTTCGGCTGGGTCATTCTTATGTCGAATTGACAATTTGAATTCCAGAGTGGCCTGTTGTCCCTTTGCATTTGTATTCAAACCCTTTATGATATTATGGTCGCTGGTTACTGGTTGCTCCGGACTGATAGATGCAAAACTTGGTCAAACTCTTTCCCCAGAACCAAATCCAGCAAAGAGATTTCCTTACTCGGCCAGACACATCCCAGAGATCAGACCAGAATGAAATTTATTATCACTAACTTACCTGATGTGAAATTTGTTATTTTATGGCAACAATAGAGTAAAAAAAAATGACAAAATTATTGTAACTTACAAAAACAAATAAACTCTGGGAAGGAAAGTAACAATGAGACTGGATCATTGAGCTTTCTGAAATCTGATGGCAGAGGGCCTGGAGCTGCTCCTGAATCAATGAGCTTGGGTCTTCAGACGTTTGTGCTTCCTCCTGATGTTAGTATGAAGAAGAGGACATGTCCCAGACAATGAAGTTACCAAATACCTATAGTCTGTAGCACTCGCATGTATCTGCAATTTCCAGAGTAATTGCCTTTCAACGTTCTCCCGGACCATTTCAATTTCTAGAATATCCCAATGGTGCAACCTTCCGCATACTGTCTCCTAAATCTGAACATTTAGATTATGTTCTTGATTTTGCCAGGGCATTCTCTCTTCTCACAATACATTCCTTCATTCCTGTTTTCATATACTGTACAATCTCTTTCAATCTGCTCAGAGTCACTTGGTGGTACACGTTGTCCTTTTATTGTTTACCTTTTGAGTTTAATCGTTTGTCTTTGGACTGTATCTGGCAGGTGTCTCATGTGGTATTATGGGGATTATTAATCTCTCTGCACTTATCACCTGTATTCGATTAGAGATAATTTAATCGGCCTGTTATTTTCGATGTCCTGTCGTGGTTGGCTTTGGGAGTTTTGGTTCGTCTGGACATTTATGTTTTCTGATTGGGCCTGAATTCCTACGCATTCCAGTGTGTATTTTAGAAGGGTGCATGCCAACCCCTCTTTGCTTTCTCATTGTGGGTCCTTGTCAGGTTAAACTCAGACCGAGTTCTTCTGCTGTTGGTCCAGTCCGCACCTTATAGTGCATCAAATGGTAGCCTTGTTGTTTCTTCATCATTTGTCTGTTTTTTACAAGGCCGAGTTCCTAGCTTGATCCTCAACCCAGCATGGATGGAAAGTGTGCAAACAGCTGGCCGATTTCAGTTCCTCCAAATTCTGTACAGGTTACCTTAGCTCTTGTTAGTTTTTCTCCAGTTAAGTTCCAGTAATATATCTTTAGTTTTGTTTTCTCTGAATTGCTGACGACTCTGATCCCTGCACTTGAGTTGGCTGTGACGACTGAACCTAGAAACATAACCTCAGCAATGTACGACGTGCGATCAGACCTGGTAAAGCAGAGTGCCATGGTCAGTAGTCATGAGCAGCGGCTGTAGGAGATGATCACGTTTTCGAGGAAAATATGAAAAACTGAGGAATCATGTATGCTATGATCCCAGGGAGAGAGTGCCACCAGCTCCCAAAATCTGCCTACTCCGGAGCAATTTGACGGGATCCCGGATTGTACCACGGGTTTGTCACACAGTCCTCTCGAACTGATGCCACACAAGTTTCAGCATATCCTTTCTAAGATAAATGGGCCAAACCATTACATCCGCGCTTTTATATTCTTGTTCTCTTGAAATGAATGCTAACATCGCACTCGTCTTCCTCACCACAGACAACCTGCAAACTAACCTTTAGGGAATCCCGCACAAGTCCCTTTGCACCTCAGTGTTAACTGTACATCCATTTATTCCATTTAGAAAATAGTCAACCCTGTAATTTCTTTTACCAAAGTGAATGACCACACACTTCTCGGCAGTGTATTCCATCAGCCATTTCTTTGCCCACTCCCCTAATCTGTCGAAGTCCTTCCATAGCCCCTATAACTTCATCAAAACTACCTGCTCCTCCACCTATCTTCATATTATCTGCAAACTTTGCAACAAAGCCAACAATTCCATCATCCAAATCATTGACATTGAATGTAAAAATAATTGGCTCCAATACGGACCCCTGTGGAACACCAACACCGACAGCCAACCAGTAAAGGCTCCCTTCATTCCCACTCTGCCTCCTGACGATCATCCATTGTTTTATTCATGCTAGAATCTTTCCTGGAACACCATGGGCTTATAGCTTGATAAGTTGCCTCATGTGTGGCACCTTGTCAAATGCCTTCTGAAAATCCAAGTACACAACATCATCCGATTCTCCTTTCTCTATCCTGCTTGTTATTTCGTCAATGAGTTCCAACAGATTTGTCAGGCAAGAATTTCCCTTGAGTAAATTATGCTGACTTCTACCTATTTTATCATGTTCCTCCAAGAACCCTGAGACTTCATCCTTAATAATGGATTCCAACACTTTCCCAACTATTGAAATCAGACAAACATAATTTCTTATGCCTCTCTCCATACTTGAAGAGTGTAGTGGCATTTGCAATTTTCCCGTCTTCCAGAGTCATTCCAGAATCTAGTAATTTTTGAAAGAGCATTACTAATCCCTCCACAATCTCTTCAGCCACCTCTCATGACCCTGGGGTGTACACCATCTAGTCCAGGTGACTTATCTACCTTCAGACCTTTCAGCTTCCCAAGAACCTTCTCTCTAGTTATGGTAACTGCACACACCTCATGACCCCTGGCACCTGGAACTAGTTTCTCCATCATGAAGACTGATGCAAAATACTTATTCAGTTCGTCCCCATTACTACCTCTCCAGCATCATTTTCGAGCGGTTTGATATCCACTCTTGCCTCTCTTTACCACTTTAAGTATCTGAAGAAACTTTTGGTATCCTATTTAATATTATTGACTATCTGACTTTCGTATTCCAGCTTTACCTTTTAAGGTCTTTTCAGTTGTCTTCTGTTAGTTTTTCAAAGCTTTCCAATCCTTTAACTTCCCACTATTTTTTGCTCTATTATATGCCCTCTCTTTGTCTTTCATGTTGGCCTTGACTTCTCTTGAGAGACACAGTTTTGTCATCTTTCCTTTGGGATACAGCTTCATCTTTGGATGTACATATCCGTTGCCTCCTGATTTGCCTCCAGAGATTCCAACCATTCACCAGCTGAATGCAATTATGATACAGGCGATTGGGAGTTGTTGGCTGTTAAAATGTCCTTAGAAGAGAGGTGTCGCTGGTTGGAATGGGCCGAGCATCTGTTTGTTGTTCAGTCAGATGACAAGAATTAAGCTTGTATTGTGCCACCCGAACATAGGTAGGAGGTCTTCAAATGGGGGAATACATCTGAGATAATAGCCAGCCCTGGGTTTTCATGCACCCCAAACTTCATGCAAACACATAACTGATGGGATGGTATTGACAGGGATGTCAATTCATTTATCCAAGCCTGGGACTTTTCTGTCCATTATGGGCAATCTTTGCTCAAATTAAATGGTCACTTCAAGAGGATTCATTGCCAGAAACGAGGCAACGAAGAGTGCTTTCAATATCTTGGTACGTCCCCTCAGTCTGACCATTCATTTATGGATTGAAAAAATAAACTTATTGGAGCTTTTATTCTTATAGTTTTCAATTTTGAACTTAAATTTGGGTTTACACCTCTTCCCTTTCCTGAACAGAAAGTTGGTGTCCCATCTGCTGAACAGTTTATCGAGCACTGTACACAGATTCAAGCCAAGAAGACTTTGAACTTTGGTCTTTGCTTCGGCGAGGCAACAGTTTTGTGACAACAGGAAGCAGCCTGCGGGTCAATCTTTTCACATGGGTCAGTGGGTTTGGCTTTCGACCCAAGAACTCCCCCTTGAAACTGAATTGTGGAAGCTAGCACCTCACTTCAATTAGGATTGTCAAGAAGATCAATCCTGTAAGTTATAGTTTCCCATTTCTCTCCAAATCCATCCCACAATTCTCCTCTCTGATCTTAAATCCCTACTCTGTAGTCCTTTAGCTCCTACTCTTAAACCTCCCCTCTCTAGAATCATAGACGGAGCACCTGTTGACACCGTCCACAGATTGCTGGATTCCCGGCAAGAGAAAGGACAGATCCAGTACTTAGTCGATTGGGCCGGGTATGGTCTGGAAGAAAGGAGTATGGTTCCGGTCCAGGGTATTTTGAATCCTGATCTATTGCTAATTTTCATTGGCTTCACCCCGATTGTCAGAAGATGGCGGCGGGAGGGGCGGCGTGGAGTGTTTTGTCACAACCAGGGGCCATTTAAAAATGACTTGTTTTGTTAGTTGATATGTGGTCTCTATTTGCTCAGCATTATCCTTGGATTGTTTACTTTTGTGTCCAATTGTTTGGCTTTGGACTAGCTCTGCCTTTTCACTGTTTGGCTGGTGTCCCATTTGGTATTATGGGGATTTTTTAGCTCTTTGTATTTATCGATGAGAGATAATTTAGTTAGCGTGACATTTTCAATGTTTTGTATTCTAGTTGTTGGCTTTGAGAATTATTGCTTGGTCTGGTCATTTATGTTTTCGCTTTGGGCCTGAATTCCTCTGCACTCCAGGGTGCATTTCAGGAGGCCATGCCAACCCCACTTGGTTCGGTCATTGTGGTTCTTTGTCGACTGTAACTCTGACTGAGTTCTTCTCTGTATCAGTAGAGATTTGAGTTTGTCAAGATTCTGTAGAAGTTATCTTAGCTCTTGTTAGTTTTCCTATATTGTTTTCTGTAATTTTGTCTGGAATGGACGATGTCTCTGTGATCCCTGTGCATTAGTTCGCTAGAGACATTTACACTCACACTTACCTCCATCTTCAACATCTCCTTCGGAAAGCAGGTCAGTGCATGTAGTCCAATCTACACCAGTGGTGCTGAGGTCAAGAGGGTCGAAAGCTATAAGTTCCTAGACTATGCCTTAATTTCTTCTAACAAAGTGCATGACCATAAATTTCCCTACACAATATTCCATCTGTCATTTCTTTGCCCATTCCCCTTATCTGTCTAAATCCTTCTGCAGACTCCCTGCTTCCCCAACAGTACACTCCCCTCCGTTTATCTTCGTATCATCTGCAAACCTGGCCACAAAGCCAACACTGATCTTCATCTAAATCCAATCATCTGGCCTCCCTCATCCTTGGGGCAGAGAATTCCATGACTCACCACTCTCAAAAAAGCAAGCATGTTCTATGAGCCTCAGTTTAAAAGGACCGGCCCATTATCTTGTATCTATGCTCCCTTGTTTGTGTCTCTCACTGGCGGAAACATTTCAACATCTACCCTCTCAACCCCCTTGCAATCCTATATGTTTGGATAAACTCACCCCTCATTCTCATAAACTCCAGAGAATGCAGATACAAGCTGTCTAACCTCTCTGGACAGGACGACCCTCCCACCCAGACAGTAGCCTGGTGAATCTCCTCTGAATTGTTCCCATTACTAGTACGTATATCATTTCTTACTTTCTCAGGGTGTAAGCACATATTTAATCTCGTGGGTAAACTAGGACATTCCTTCTGTCCCGTCCACTGGCACAGAATATACCCTGCCATGTTCACTAGCACACAGCGATCCCCCGTGTTCCTTTTCACTGGCACAGAGCAATCGCACAGGGCACAGCTTCTTCCCTGAGGCTGTGAGAATAATGAATACCCTGCCATCCCCAGGGTCAAAGAAGAAGTATATTTATTATCAAAGTGTGTATACAGAATACAACTCAGACATTCGTCCTCCCGCAGACAGCCACGAAACAAGAAACACCATAGAATCTGTTCAAAGAAAACATCCAACACCCAAACTGCGAAAAAAAAGAACAAATTCTGCAAACTGGAAGAAGTTAGAGAACAACACATAGAATATCAACATCTATCCAAGAGACCAGGAGAATTCAGCTTAGTTTAGTTTAGGCCACAGAGCCAGTCCATGCCAAAATGTCCCAGTCCGCACCGATCGCCCAGATCAGACCACCAAAAACAGCAAAAGAGAGCAACCAGAATCCAGAAACATAAGCATCATAAACCTAATGTTGAAAGCCCTTGAGAGTGGAAGTGGAGATGTTTCCTATGGTGGGTAGGGGATGGAGATGTTAGACCAGAGGCCACAACCCCAGGACAGAGGAACGTCTATTTAGAATGGAGATACAGAGGAGTTTCTTAAACCAGACAATCTGCCGAATTCATTGCCACAGGCCACTGTGGAAGGCTGTCATTAGGTTTATTTATGGCAGGGGTTGATACATTCTTGATTAGTCTCACTTAGTACACTAAGTTTGCTTTTAATTCTGTACAGTGAGAGCTCAGGGAAACCAGCATCAAATTCCCTGTGTGTGTCCTCGTACTTGGTGATAATAAAGGATTCTGATTCTGAAACATCACGATTGTCAGAAATCCGATCAGCATCTGTGGTCCCCAAGGAGGGGAAAAGGATGTGATGGCACAGGACAGGGTGCAGAGATCCATCATGGTGGTGTTTGTGATGGAGCAGTGCTGTTATTAAGGACAGAATGGATAGACCCTTCCCTTGGAGTGGAGGATGCTGAGGGGAGACCTGATAGAGGTACAATATCCTTACAGGCAAAGACAGGATCGTCCATATTTGAAACCTTCCCCATGGTAAACATGTCTGAAACTAGAGAGATGGTTCGGGCAATGGTGAGGTTCAGAGGGGATCCGAGGAAGAATATTCACATTAGGGTCTGGGGTTTGGAACCTGGAACACACTGCTTGAGAGGATGGTTGAGGGACAGACTCACAATGTATGAGAAATACCTTGAGAAGCACTTGAATAACCAAGACAGAGAAGGTTATGGACCAAGTGTCAGTGAATGGGAATAATGTGGATTGGTCATTAATGGTTAGGACAGACCATGTTAGGGATCTGGAGCAGCAGCTGGATGACTTTCGGACTGTACAGGAGAATCAGGGGATAATCAGAGTTACAGGGAAGTAGTCACCCCGAAGTTGCAAAAGGCAAGTAGCTGGGTGACTGACTGGCAGGAGAAATGGAAAAGTAAACAGGCAATTAGCTCACAGCACCACTGTGGCCATTTACCTCAATAATAAGTATACTGCTTTGGATACTGTTGTGGGGGATGATCTCCCAGGTGAATGCCTGGAGACTGGGTTATTAGTACTGAGTTTATGTCCATGGTGCAAAAGGAAAAGGGGTAGAAGAGGGGTGCAGTAGTGATAGGGGACTCAGTAGTCATAGGGGACTCATTATCTGGGGAACAGACAGGAGATTCTGTGAACATGACCAGGAATCGGAATCAGAATCAGGTTTATTATCACCAGCATGTGACGTGAAATTTGTTAACAGCAGCAGTTCAATGCAATACATAATCTAGCAGAGAGAAAAAAAACATAATAATAAACAAACAAGTAAATCAATTATTTATATTGAAAAAATTATTTTAAAATATGCAAAAACAGAAATACTGTATATTTAAAAAACTGAGGTAGTGTCCAAAGCTTCAATGTCCATTTAGGTATCGGATGGCAGTGGGGAAGAAGCTGTTCCTGAATCACTGAGTGTGTGCCTTCAGGCTTCTGTATCTCCTACCTGATGGTAACAGTGAGAACAGGCATGCCCTGGGTGCTGGAGGTCTTTAATAATGGACACTGCCTTTCTGAGACACCACTCCCTGAAGATGTCCTGGGTGCTTTGTAGGCTAGTACCCAAGATGGAGCTGACTGGATTTACAACCTTCTGCAGCTTTTTTCGGTCCTGTGCAGTAGCCCCTCTATACCAGACAGTGAGGCAACCTGTCAGAATGCCCTCCATGATACATCTATACAAGTTTTTGAGCATATTTGTTGACATGCCAAATCTCTTCAAACTCTATTAGCTAATAAAGTATTGTCGCTGTCTTGCCTTCTTTGTGACTACATCAATAAGTTGGGTCCAGGTTAGGTCCTCAGAGATCTTGACACCCAGGAACTTGAAGCTGCTTACTCTCTCCACTTCTGATCCCACTATGAGGATTCGTATGTGTTCCTTCGACTTACCCTTCCTGAAGACCACAATCAGCACCTTGGTCTTACTGCTAGGTTGTTGCTGCAGCACCATTCCAATAGTTGGCATATCTCACTCCTGTACGCCCTCTCGTCGCCACCTGAATTTCTACCAACAATGGTTGTATCGTCAGCAAATTTGTAGATGGTATTTGAACTATGCCTCGCCACACAGTCATGGGTATAGAGAGAGTACAGCAGTGAGCTAAGCACGCACCCTGAGGTGCACCAGTGTTGATCGTCAGCAAAGAGGGTGTGGTATCACCAATCCACACAGACTGTGGTCTTCCGGTTAGGAATTCGAGGATTCAATTACAGAAGTACAGAGGACACCCGAATGGTATGTTGCCTCCCAGGTGCCAGGGTCAGGGGTGTCTCAGATTCACACCATATTGGACAGGGAAGGAGTGCAGCCAGATGTCTTGGTACGTATTGATTCCAATGACATAGGAAGGAAAAACAAAGAGGTCCTGAAGAGAGAATCTAGAGAGCTGGCAGAGAACTGAGAAGCAGGATCTCCAGGGTATTAATTTCTGGATTGCTGCCTGTGCCACTAGTGAGGGTAGAAAGAGGATGATTTGACAAATTAATGGGTGGCTGAGATGCTGGTGCAGGGGACAGTTTCTTGGATCATTGGGATCTCTTCTGGAGGAGGTGTGACCTGTTCAAAAGTAACAGGTTGGGAACTGGAGTGAAGGGACTCAGGATACGACGGATGGTAAATAAGCAAAGATAGCGTGCAGTCAGACGGTCAGGAAGGGCAGGCAGATAATAGAACGAAATTGCAGCCAACAGGGTGAGTATCAATGCTTTACGGATGCAAAATCAAAAAAGGTAGCAAATGCAGACTCAAAGTGTTATATCTCAATGCACGGAGCATAAGAAATAAAGTGGATAATCTTTTTCCACTTTTACAGATTGTCAGTTATGATGTTCTGGCCTTCACTGAATTGTGGCTGAAGGATGGTTGTAATACAATATACATCCAGAAATGCTTTTTCTTCGCAAACATCCACAAAAACAGAGTACCCCAAAGAATAAATGACAATTAAATGTTAAAACCTGATTTTCCCAATCCACCTGCATGTTGAAATCTCCCATGACTGTCATAACATTGCCCTTTTGACACATCTTTTCTATTTGCTAACACGAGGAAATACTACACCTGCCCTTACACTTCCTCCCTCACCACCATTCAGGGCCCCAGACAGTCCTTCCAGGTGAGGCGACACTTCACCTGTGAGTCGGCTGGTGTGGTATACGGCATCCGGTGCTCCCGGTGTGGCCCGACGCAGACTGGGAGACGGTTTCGCTGAACACCTACGCTCGGTCCGCCAGAGAAAGCAGGATCTCCCAGTGGCCATACATTTTAAATCCACATTCCCATTCCCATTCTGATATGTCTATCCATGGCCTCCTCTATTGTCAAAATGAATCCAAATTCAGGTTGGAGGAACAACAGCTTATATACCGGCTGGGTAGCCTCCAACCTGATGGCATGAACATTGACTTCTCTAACTTCCGTTAATACCCCTCCTCCCCTTCCTACCCCATCCCTGATATATTTAGTTGTTTGCCTGTTCTCCATCTCCCTCTGGTGCTTCCCTCCCCCCCCTTTCTTTCTCCTGAGGCCTCTCGTCCCATGATCCTTTCCCTTCTCCAGCTCTGTATCACTTTTGCCAATCATCTTTCCAGCTCTTAGCTTCATCCCACCCCCTCTGGTCTTCTCCTATCATTTCGCATTTCCCCCTCACCCCACTACTTTCAAATCTCTTACTATCTTTCCTTTTGGTTAGTCCTGACGAAGGGTCTTGGCCCGAAACGTCAACAGCGCTTCTCCCTCTAGATGCTGCCTGGCCTGCTGTGTTCCACCAGCATTTTGTGTGTGTTGTTGTTTTCTATTTGCTGTTGTATTCTGTGGTTCACATTCCAGCTACTGTTGGAATGTATATATAACTGTCATCAAGGTCCTTTTACCCCTGCAGTTTCTCAACTCAACCCATAAGAATTCAACATCTTTGGATCTTATGTCACACTTTCTACTAATTTGATGCCATTTTTTTTTACCAGCAGAGCCATGCCACCCTGTCTGCCTACCTTTCTATCCCTCCGATACAATGTGTAACCTTGGACTGACCCCCGGCTTGTACGGGAGAGAGTGTATACATTTCTCTGACATTAAATTGGACCCTTGAACCTTTGAATTCCTATGGTCTATGAAAACCTGTTAGTTTTCACCCCTGGTTCAAGAGCCAGATAATTGAGGGGTAACAACTGTTACTAATCCTGTGGTGAGAGTCCTGAGGCTCCTGTACCTTCTTCCTGACGGCAGCAGTAGGAACAGAGCACGGTCTGGATGGAGCCACACAACAACAAATTTCACGACATTGTCACTGATATTAAACCCGATTCTGAATGATGGTGCAATTACATAAATCCTTGGCTTCCAACTTTGCAGAAGGTAACTAGGAGCTTCTCGGAAACATAGTCACCACTGTACCAGACACCGTTTTATTGGTCCTTGCCAGATCTCTCCCTGGTCACTGTTGCCTCATCAGGAACCACTTCTCATCTCTTCTCCCACACACTCCCAGAAATGCAGGTTCTCCTTAAATCCATAATACACATCATTCCCACATTGTCCGGAGTCCTAGTGACTGCATCCTTCAAATCCCAATGTTCCCACCACCACAAACACTGCCAGACAGGGAGATGGAGTAAACATCGATTTTATTTGCATTCTGTATTAAAAAGCCTTGAAAAGAATCCTTCCCTCCCTACCACCAGCATAAAATCACATTTCCATATCTCCCTGTAATCTCTCCCACAGCCCATGGGTTAAAGTCTCACTTTAACTTCAGCACCTACCGCCCACTCCCCTCCCATCCCACACGGGCCAGAAGCCACTCTCAGTCAACAGTCTTTCTTTCTTTTTCAATCTTTTTATTAAATTTCATATATAAAAAAAAACAACACATAATAATGAATAGATTACAGATTCAATAAACTTGAGATTACATTAGTAATAGGATAATAATATCCTATTAAAACATCCATCAACAAAAGGTACATAAATCAATCAAGTCTATATAAATATATATGAAAAAAAAACAAAAATAATCGTCGAAAAAAGAAGAAAAAAAAAAAATTGAAATTATATATGAGAAAAAATATATATTGAAAAAAAATACTAAACTAAAACTAACATGGGCAATAATAGCACTTTATAAATATATAAAGGTGTCAAGAAAAGAACTCCGGAACTCCATACCTGAACAAGTATAAGTAGAGAAAAGGATCTGAAATAGGCCAAATTAATTCATATGAAAGTGTCGAATAAATGGTCCCCAGGTTTCTTCAAATTTAATTGAAGAATCAAAGATAGTGCTTCTGATTTTTTCCAAACTCAGATAAGAAATAGTTTGGGAGAACCACTGAAATGTAGTAGGAGGATTTACTTCTTTCCAGTTTTGTAATATAGACCTTCTGGCAATTAATGTTACAAAGGCAATCATTCGTCTGATTGAAGGGGAAAGCTGATTGCCATCTTCATTTGGTATACCGAAAATTGCAGTAATAAAATGAATATTCCATACTGAGGAAATGACATCAAAAATGTCCTTCCAATAGTTATGTAAAGTGGGACATGTCCAAAACATGTGAGTCAATGAAGCCACTTCTAAGTGACATCTGTCACATTGAGGATTAATATGCGAATAAAATCGGGCAAGCTTATCTTTAGACATATAAGCTCTATGTACAATTTTAAATTGTATTAAAGCATGTTTAGCACAAATAGAGGAGGAATTAACCATTTGTAAAATTTTTTCCCATTTATCTGTTGATATATTACATCGAAGTTCTTTTTCCCATTCTTGTCTAATTCTATCCGATATTTCTGGCTGTATCTTCATAATCATGTTATAAATAAAAGCTACTAATCCCTTCTGACAAGGATTAAAAGTAAAAATCAAATCTGAAAAATCCGATGGAGTTGAGTTAGGAAAAGATGGAAGAATTTTATGTAAGAAATTTCTAATTTGTAAGTATCTAAAAAAATTAGATTTAGGTAATTCAAATTTGTTGGATAGTTGATCAAAAGACATCAAAGTACCTTCAAAAAAAAGATCACGAAAACATTTTATACCTTTCCTTTTCCATATACTAAAAGCTTGATCTGTCAATGAAGGTTTAAAAAAAAAATTACATAAAATAGGGCTGTCCAGAGCAAAGTTTTTCAGATTAAAGAATTTGCGAAATTGAAACCAAATTCGTAGTGTATGTTTAACAACAGGGTTAGATATCTGTTTATTGAATTTGGCTAAATCAATAGGAAGAAAAGAACCAAGAATGGAAAATATAGAATATCCCTTAACCTCACTACATTCCAAATTTACCCACTGTGGGCACACAGGTGAATCCAAATCTAGTTTCCAGTACATTAGGTTACGAATATTATTCGCCCAATAATAAAATCTAAAGTTAGGTAAAGCTAGACCACCATCTTTTTTAGACTTTTGTAATTGCCTTTTGCTTAACCTAGGATTTTTATTTTGCCACACAAATGAGGAAATTTTTGAATCAATATTATCAAAAAAAGATTTAGGAATAAAAATTGGTAAAGCTTGGAATAAATATAAAAATTTCGGTAAAATCATCATTTTAATAGCATTAATCCGACCAACTAATGATAAAAATAAGGGAGACCATCTAGTAGTAAGTTGCTGAATTTGATGAAGCATAGGTAAAAAATTCAGTCCAAATAAATCTTTATATTTCTTGGTGATTTTTATACCTAAATAGATAAAGTTATCAGTAACAAGTCAACAGTCAAATTGACTGAATGAGCAAATCTATTCACCAACTGTGAGTCCCCAGATGCCGACCAGGGCTGAGCTGTGGGTCAGAGCTGTTCCCCACTGAGCCCCTTCCCTTCAACCCAAACACACTAAAGTGATTCAGCTTTCTATGAAAAGCAACTTTACAGTCCGGCTCCTGAAGTGA
Organism: Hypanus sabinus; assembly: GCF_030144855.1. Lineage (NCBI taxonomy): Eukaryota > Metazoa > Chordata > Chondrichthyes > Myliobatiformes > Dasyatidae > Hypanus > Hypanus sabinus. The sequence goes on along the minus strand of NC_082710.1, from coordinate 149,374,126 downwards.
ATCAGCAAATTATCCGTATTCCTAAGCACAAAGATCAATGCATAAATCATATTTTTCTCCAGAGAATATCACGTTAATCACCCAGAGTCCCAGGATTACACTCTGTTCCCATGGATTTCTTCATCAATATCCCACCGTGAACTGAATTTCCTGCAGAGGGGGAGAGAGGCGAGGAGAGATGGTTATGGAGTGAGGCATCAGCAGTAAACCTCCCCAACACTGACAATCAAACCTACTAAACCCCCCCCCCCACTAACATTGGGAATAATGTCCAGTGATTCCAATTCCCAACAAGCAGTACAACACAATCTGTAACATTAAATCCATTCCCCACATCACAACCATAACACGTCCCGCAAAACACATCTCCCCCCACCACCATAAATCACCCACAACACCCCCATACCCCAAACTCTCCCTACCGCCCTCCCCCACCACAAAACACTGAGCAACCCTGGAAAAGCAGCAATTCCAATGACAAACCATGAAAACTGGGCACTGGATCCCTGGAATGGAATGGAGCAGGAGGCCATTCCCAAGTTGAGGTGCTGTGGGGACTGGTTACACCCCCTCCCACAGTTCCGGTTCCGGACCGTGGTTTCTCAGTGCCCAGACTGTGCTGTAATGACCAGCTCCAGCTCCAGTGACAAGAGCTGGGAAGCCCAGCATTGACCGGTATCCAACACGGTTCCTGCCTCAGGCCGTGGCGGAGGAGTTGGAGGAGGATTCTCCTTTGTCAGAAGCTGTGAATGGAAGGACAGGCAGGAAAACATTTATTACCAATGCCGTACAGACTCGGAGAAACAAAGACAGCCATATCACACAATACACCACCGCACAAACACAGGTATATACGGGTAATCTCACACACTGACAGAGACATACAGAAAAGCGTCACACACACACACACACACACACACTCACACAGAACCCATCAGACACAGTGAAAATGAACAATGTAACACAACCATCCAGCTGTGATTTACAGAGAACTTACTTTTGGTGGGATTGTAGTCTTTGTTCCCTGCTGAGAAACACGCGGCTGTAAAACAGAGACAGTCAGTGAGAACGGTCCCACATCCCCAGCATATAACCAGATAGATTCAGTACCTGCCCAGTGGGCTCTGAATCCCAATCAAACAGAACTCAAGCTACAATTTGTGAAAGGAGACACATCCAACAGGACCAGCAGGAGCCCCAACTCATTGTGAGGCCATGAGACGGAACAAAGCTGGTGTGTGACAGAGAGGTCAGTGGGAGGTTTGGAGTGACCATTTACTCTAATACTGACCCTGGTCAGGTCCACCAGGTATGGACGCACACGGTAATGAGAGGCTCAGGTGGGACAGGTAGGAGGAATTGATTTCCCGGAGCAGAGGAGTCCATAATCAGAGTCTGTAAGCGAGGAACAAGATCACTGGGAGTGACCAGAGGAAAGAATGTTTCTCACACCCTGCCCCAGAAGATGGCTGGAATCAAATACACTGACGTAGCGATGAAGAAAGACTCTCACAACATTGAAGATAGATCTAGACAGGTACTTGAATCACCAAGGTAGAGAGGGGCAAGGAAATGGGATCAGAGTATGCAAGTATGTGGTCAGCAAAGGCAGGTCAGGCCAAAGGGACTAATTTCATACAGTCTGACTTGATGACTCTTGCACTGGGGGAAAGTAGAAAACAAAGTGATCATTAGTCTATAAGATGACAAGAAGCTTAGATAAAGTGGACAGCCAGCTTTGGCTTTAACCAGAAAAGCAATGTCTAATACCAAAGAACATCCTCGTGAGGCTGATTGAAAGGAAGTACAGTGGGAGGATGTCAGAGGGGTGTGTGGGACACTGCTGGGGGTGGTGTCGGGGCTGACACATTATGGACAGTTAAGAGGCAGAATATGTTATAATGGGAGAACAAACAGAGGTGGTGAATAGTGCGGGCGAAGACAGACAACGTTGGATGTGGGGCACCCACAAGGGTGGTGGGATGGGCTTTGCTGAGGAATGGCAGGACACACCCTGCCCAAGCCCCTTTCCCCAGGGGAAGTCCAACTCCCTCCAATCCTACCTCTCTTTTTGTAGGCAACACCAACAGTGATGACGACCACCAGGATCACCAGGACCACAACGACAGCGATGATCCAGATTGGGATGGAGTTGGACTTTGAACCTGTTGATGATTCAGAGAAACAGTCACATCAGTGACAGAGACAGGGATAACCCCGATTCTCCCTTCACCAACCCCACCCACACCCTCATCCTCCCATCCCACAAAGAGAGACCAACCACTGATTCCTCCCCGTCCTCTCCTGGGTCTGTGGTCAACAGTGACCCCTCACTGTGCTCTTGGACCAGAGGTCAACAATGCCCCCTCACAATCCCAGCCCTGGGCCAGTGGTCAGCCAAGCCCCCTCTCTCTCACTGTCCATGTACCACCCCACTGGTGAGTGTCTCTTACCCAGGAACAGGACGAGGGGCTCTCGGAGACGCCGGTGTTCCACCCGACAGGAGAACTCTGCAGTGTCCGTCGGCTCCACCCACAACGTCCTGGTCAGCTGGTAGGTGTTGTCGTGATTGGGCAGGATCCCGTGGGAATGGGTCTCCTCCATGATCCGGCCATTCCGCAGAATAGTCACGTTGATGGACTGAGGGTAGAAGCCAGTGGCCACACAGGAGAGGAGGCCGCCATCCTTGGAGGCGGTGAACGAGACTTCGGGGGGATCTGGGGGTGGGAGAGGAGGCAGTGAGTAGGGGCAGAAAGGGGAGGAAGAGGAGAGGGCAAAGGCGGAGAGAAAAAGGCGAGGTGGAGAGGAGAGAGAGGAGACAGCAGGGGGGAGAGAAGACGGCGGAGTGGGGTCAGAGGAGACGGGTGGAAGCAGGGCACAGGGCGAGTGTTGGGGGGGGTCACTCCCAAACACACATTCCCCCCCCCCCCCCACACTCACTGGGTTTCAGGTGACTCTCCCCGGCCTTGACGTATGTCTTCACCCATTTGATGCACTCCTGCTCCAGGTATCCCTTCCAATCCTGGTTCCCGGCCGTGTTCCGGTCCCACTTGTTCTTGGTGATAATACCCCAGGTCACAGGGGTCACCCACACACTCTGGTCCTTGTCAAACCTGATGTAGTCCGACCCATCCCAGCCGTACTGAACGAACCCGGTGGTGGTCCCGTCGTCATGGAGCTCACAGCCGTACATAATCTGCCAAATGTGGATCCCTGGAACAACCGGGGGTGGGGGTGGGGGGGACCCAGATCTGTCAAACGTGGTTCAAATCACACCCCCATAATTCACCCCGTCACCCCCAACACCCCAATTACCCGACACCCCCATAATCTCCAGTTACTCCCATCACCCCCACAATCCCCAGTTAACTCGTCACCCCTGCAATCCCTGCAGTTACCCCATCACCCCATTAACCCCACAATCCCCAGTTACCGTCACCCCATAATCCTGACAGTTACCCCATCACCCAACAATCTTGTTACCCCATCACCTCTCAACAATCCCGTTACCCTCCACAACCCCCAGTCACCCCACCTCCACAAACCCCAGTTACCCCATCACCCCACAATCACCACAGATACCCTCCATGTGGAGGAAAAGGGCCAATAAGCTACGTGACGAGGGTCGAGGAGACAGCAAAGCAAAGACCCTTGTGCGCAAACAGAGAACGTTAGGTGCTAACTCTTGTGAAATAAGGTACGAGTCTAATCTGCTGTGACCAGAGAAACAGAAACCAATGTGCTTGAGTTCTGCAAGATAGTTTAACTTGTAACTGCTTTTTATAGTAAACTGTAACATATTGATAGAGTGGTAATATCCCTATACAATGATTGGACATATTATAGTAAGTCTGCTGTTACTATGCTGAACAGTATGAAAGGATGCTACAGGTTTCCCCCACAATCCGAAGGTAGAGCGTTCCTATGAAACCATTTGTAAGTGTCAGGGTCCGGTCTGTAATCTGCTTTCCGGGTTTTGATCCGGTCCGAGGGCTCCGGACTCCGGGTCCTGCAGTTGTCCCTCCCATCACCCGTGATCGAGTTAGGACCCTCCTGGTTCAAGGAGACACACCTATATCTCATGGAGCTGCAGGTGTTATAAGGGGCCTTGGGACTGGGACCAGGCAGGTGGTTGTTTTGTTCTGTTTCCTTGCCGGCTCCGAACTCTACTTTGCATTCTGTGATCCCGCCCGGGCTCAGATCTTCTCTTCATCATGCTTCACTGCTCCGTGCTGGTACTACCAGGTTGGTCCTCTTCCCCCACCTTTCTTCCCATGCGCTGTCCCGCTTCTCCGCTCGTTTGTTTTCGCGCGGTCGCCCTGTCTGCCGGTCGTTTCCGATTTTCCCGTTGTCATGACTGTTGTGTTGGTCACTCTGGACCTATGCCCGTTCCTACCCCTTTCCTCTGTCGGGCAGGTCCGGCCGACCTGCCGCTGCCCGGCAGTGGTTCTGCCCCATCCTCCTCTTCCGCCCGAACCCTGGGATTGTGCCCCGCACCCGCCTAGGGGTTCGCGTCGTGCCCAGGTCTCTGGTGTTTCCGCCTGGGAGGCATCCCTACCTGGGATATATGCGGCCAGCCCCAGGAGGGCTCTCCGCCAGCTTATCTAGCCAGCTGTCTACCTGCCTGCACCCCAGGGACCTGCCTGCCTGAACTCTATCTGCCTGAACCCCAGCTCTACCCTTAAATGCCATGGCATCCCCGTCCTGTCCTCCCCCTAGTACTTCAGTGTCTGCGTCTTGCGTTTGGGTCCATCCGGCCGCGTTCCTGAAAGTAAGCCGAATTGGCGTAAATCGAAGAAACAATTACCATTAATTTTTGAGCGTTCCCAGACCCCAAAACACCCTACCAAATCAAACCAAATAAGACACAAAACTTATCATTCCTGCTTTTACTATGTTAGTGTTATGTTATGATAAATATACAGCCTATATAAAGTAGAAGTATTGTATGTATGGTGTAGCTTCACTTATCAAACTCCGGAAGACAGCGAGCGAAAACCGATTCGGAGAAAAAACACGCATGCGACACACAACTGCCCGCATGGTCATTGTAGTCTTTCCCGGGGTCAACACAAAGCGGGCGTCTTTTTTTCGTAAAAGCGAAAATCCTCTTTGGTTAGTAAAAAGAAGTACTAATGTAGGTCTTTCATAACAGCAAGTTGATGTAAAAAGAACGTTCGAAAAATGGGGGCCGCCTGTATTCTAACAGGAGAGTGGAGTCTCTCTCTCTCTCCCCCCTCTCTCTCTCCCCCCCTCTCTCTCTCTCCCCCCCTCTCTCTCTCTCCCCCCCCTCTCTCTCTCCCCCCCCTCTCTCTCTCTCCCCCCTCTCTCTCTCTCCCCCCCTCTCTCTCTCCCCCCCTCTCTCTCTCTCCCCCCCTCTCTCTCTCCCCCCCTCTCTCTCTCTCCCCCCCTCTCTCTCTCCCCCCCCCTCTCTCTCTCCCCCCCTCTCTCTCTCCCCCCCTCTCTCTCTCCCCCCCTCTCTCTCTCTCCCCCCCTCTCTCTCTCCCCCCCCTCTCTCTCTCTCCCCCCCTCTCTCTCTCTCCCCCTCTCTCTCTCTCCCCCCCCTCTCTCTCTCACCCCCCTCTCTCTCTCTCACCCCCCTCTCTCTCTCTCCCCCCCCCCCTCTCTCTCTCTCCCCCCGAAATTAGGCTCAGGAGTTGAGTATTCTTATCACCCAAGGTCAAACTTTCATGACCATCAGGAGCACGTCAGCAGGGTCTCAGTGTTAATGAGATGCGAACGGGGGTGGGGGCGGGAGAGCTGGGGAAAACCCCAGTAGAAAAGGAAACGATCAGAATTGCTATCCTAATGTGCAAAAGAAAGCTGTGAATTTGTAAGAAGTGAGAGAATTGGCGAGAGTAATTACAGCTCAAGGGACCTAACTCTGGGAGTAAGGCATCCCGAGGCCGTCCAGTGCAGAGACAACTCCAGGAGTACTTATCTCCAGCCGGAGACACAGTTCCTGGGGGACTAAGAAAAGATAGGGGACGAAATTGGAAGAAATCATAAAGAACGCAGCGACTCGACTCCCATCGCTCGGGAAGGGACCACATGAACCGATGAGAGCTCAAAGAGAAACTGGGGTTTGGGGGACGTGAAAATTAAACCACTCTGCTGACAGGAAGAAGAGAAAAAGGCAAGAAGGATTGAGAGAGATGCTGCCTGACCCACTGTGTTGTTCCAGTGATCCTACGATATTGTTGGGATAACGGAGACATGGCTGCAAGGGGATCAGGCCTGGGAATTGAGTGTACCAGGGTATATGTGCTATCGTAGAGACAGAAATATGGGAAGAGGGGGTGGGGTGGCCCTGTTGGTGAGGAATGAGATTCAGTCCTTAGCAAGAGGTGACTTGGGAACAGGGGAAGTAGAGTCTGTGTGGATTGAGCTGAGGAACAGTAAGGGTAAAAAGACCCTAATGGGTGTTGTGTACAGGCCCCCAAACAGTAGCGTGGATATTGGGTACAAGTTGATTAGGGAGTTAACATTGGCATGTGCTAAAGGTAATGCAGTCGTTATGGGAGATTTCAACATGCAGGTGAACTGGGAGAATCAGGTTGGTGCTGGACCCCAAGATAGGGAGTTTGTGGAGTGTCTAAGGGATGTATTTTTGGAACAGCTTGTGCTTGAGCCAACCAGGAATGAGGCAATTTTGGACTTGGTGATGTGTAATGAACAGGAATTGATAAGTGATCTTGAAGTAAAGGAGCCATTAGGAAGTAGTGATCATAACATAAGTTTTTATCTACAATTTGAGAGGGATAAGGGCAGATCAGAGGTGTCAGTGTTGCAATTAAATAAAGGAGACTACGGAGCCATGAGGGAAGAGCTGGCCAAAGTTAAATGGGCGGATGCCCTGGCAGGAAAGACAGTGGATCAGCAGATATTCTTGGGCATAATACAAAAGATGCAAAAGCAGTTCATTCCAATGAGAAGGAAGGATTCAAAGAGGGGGAAGGGGCCACAGTGGTTGACAAAGGAAGTCAGAGATTGTATAGCATTAAAGAAAAAGAAGTATGACAGGGCTAAGATGAGTGGGAATACATATGATTGGGAAAGTTTTAAGGAGCAGCAGATCTTAACTAAAAAAGCAATACGGACAGAAAAATCAGGTATGAGCTCAGTCTAGCCAGGAATATAAAAGGGGATAGCAAAAGCTTTTTTAGCTATGTGAAGAGAAAGAAGATAGTTAAGAACAATGTTGGCCCCTTGAAGAATGAATTGGGAGAAATTGTTATGGGAAACAGGGAAATGGCAACAGAATTTAATGAGTACTTTAGATCTGTCTTCACCAGGGAGGACACAAGCAATCTCCCAGATGTATGGATGGGCCAGGGTCATAAGATATCAGAGGAATTGAGACAGATTGACATTAGGAAAGAAACTGTGATGAGTAGACTGGTAGGACTGAAGGCTAATAAATCCCCAGGTCCAGATGGTCTGCACCCAAGGGCTCTAAAAGAGGTGGCTCAGGAAATTGCGGATGCATTGGTAATCATTTTCCAATGTTCCTTAGATTCAGGATCAGTTCCTGAAGATTGGAGAGTGGCTAATGTTATCCCACTTTTCAAGAAGGGAGGGAAGGAGAAAACGGAGAACTATCGCCCTGTTAGCCTAACGTCAGTCGTGGGGAAGATGCTTGAGTCCATTATTAAGGACGAAATAGTGGCACATCTAGATGGCAGAAATAGGATTAGGCCGAGCCAGCATGGATTTACCAAGGGCAAATCATGCTTGACTAATCTGTTGGAGTTTTTTGAGGGTGTAACAAGGATGTTAGACGAGGGTAAGCCAGTGGATGTTGTGTACCTAGATTTTCAGAAGGCATTCGATAAGGTGCCACATAGGAGATTGGTGAGTAAAATCAGAGCTCATGGCATTGGGGGCAGGGTTTCAACATGGATAGAAAACTGGTTGGCAGATAGAAAGCAAAGGGTAGCAGTGAATGGGTGTTTCTCGGACTGGCTGGAGGTGACTAGTGGGGTACCACAGGGCTCTGTATTGGGACCACAGCTCTTTACGATTTATGTCAACGATTTAGATGAGGGCATTGAAAACTATATCAGCAAGTTTGCTGACGATACTAAACTGGGTGGCAGTGTGACATGCGAAGAGGACGTTAGGAGAATACAGGGAGACTTGGATAGGCTGGGTGAGTGGGCAGATACTTGGCAGATGTCATTCAATGTGAATAAATGTGAAGTTATCCACTTTGGAAGCAGGAACAAGAGGGCAGAGTATTGTCTGAACGGTGTAGAGTTAGGTAAGGGAGAAATGCAAAGAGACTTAGGAGTCCTAGTTCATCAGTCAATGAAGGTGAATGAGCAAGTGCAACAGGCAGTGAAGAGGGCAAATGGAATGTTGGCCTTTGTTACAAGGGGAATTGAGTACAAGAGCAAGGATGTCCTTTTGCATTTGTACAGGGCCCTGGTGAGACCACACCTGGAATATTGTGTACAGTTTTGGTCTCCAGGTTTAAGGAAGGACATTCTGGCAATTGAGGAAGTGCAGCGTAGATTCACTAGGTTGATTCCTGGGATGGCAGGGCTGTCTTACGCAGAGAGATTAGAGAGATTGGGCTTGTATACGCTGGAATTGAGGAGATTGAGAGGGGATCTGATTGAAACGTTTAAGATAATTAAAGGATTTGATAGGATTGAGGCAGGAAATATGTTCCAGATGTCAGGAGAGTCCAGTACCAGAGGGCATGGATTGAGAATAAGATGTCAGTTATTTAAAACAGTTGAGGAAGAGCTTCTTCTCCCAGAGAGTTGTGCAGGTGTGGAATGCACTACCTCGGAAGACGGTGGAGGCCAATTCTCTGGATGCTTTCAAGAAGGAGCTAGATAGATATCTGATGGATAGGGGAATCAAGGGATATGGGGACAAGGCAGGGACTGGGTATTGATAGTGAATGATCAGCCATGATCTCAGAATGGCGGTGCAGACTCGAGGGGCCGAATGGTCTACTTCTGCACCTATTGTCTATTGAAACGGCAGCGGTCGATCAGGTAATGCTGGTCCTGCTGATGAAGGAACCTTGAGAGTAAGTAAAAAGACGGAGGAGAACATCGAGAAGGTAAGAGAGCATCGAAAATTGGGGACCCCCTGGTACCGCCTGGATCACCGACCGATACAGTAATACATGAAACGGGATGATCGATACGGGGTAACGTTTAGTAGGGACCTGTACGGGTGGTCGCAAGGAGATTGGCCCTATGTCGGAACATTTAACTTGCGTTAGATAAGGGACTGATAAGGGAAGGGAAAGATACTGGAAATGGGAGATGGGGATCCGAATTGGGATATGGATTATTTGATCAGCTGTTTTTATAAATGAGTGGAGGTAGCCAGGAGACTTCCCTCGGAAAGATAAATGACCGCATAAGAATAATCCCCCGGCCTCCCAACCGCCACTGGGACAGTATCTCCCGTTGGCCCCGAGTGCTCCCCTGGAGACGGACACAGAGGAATTGATGTATTCTACGGGCAGGATGTAGATCCCACCTACGATGAGCAGGCAGTCCCCTACATTGGGGGCAGGGAGATCTCGATAACCGGGCCCCTTCTGTTCTTGGGCCCCAAAGGGCTGGGGGTATCAGTAGAACTAAACAAACAACAGCGAGACTGATGGAAAACAGAGAGGCTCTCTCACAGGGGACCTGTCGACCCCCAGCTCACAGTGGCCATAAGCCCCTCCCCCCCCACTAGGGCAAAGCACATTGGATCTACGGTGCACCGTCTGTCACAAACTTCACACCCAGCCCAGACAATCTCTGTTCTAATCCCGGGAGCGACTATGCTCACCATCGAGATCTTTGACAGGCAGACAGGAAGGATTATTCTAAAACCTATGATGTTAAAGGCGTTATTCCAGTGACAGTGCCCGTCGCAGCCAGACCCCCTGCTCTACCCAAAAGCTCTCGCCGGCATTATCGCCCGACAGCTCAGGCAGAGGAAGGCATCGTGTCTGTAACACCTGATACAGGAGGTGCTGCATCACCCCCATCCTTCCCATTCCTAAACCAGGAAGGCAGAACGAACCAGGAAGAACCAGGAAGGATGATGCCAGCACAGTAGTGAATGCCCTAATGAAGGAAATCCTACCAAGATTTGGGATTCCATTCTGCATTAATAGTGACCGGGAACTCATTTTACTAACAGATTAGTGCAAGGGCTGAAAGTCGCCCTGGGATTTCAGTGGAAGTTAAACTTCCCCTATCAACCCCAATCCTCAGGAATGATGGAAAGGGTAAACGGAGAAATAAGAAATGTACCAGGCTAGGTGTGTCAGCAGAATGATATTAAATGGTCAGAGGATTTGCCTCCGGTAATGGATGCTTTGCAAAACCGGAAGAATAGGAGTACGGGGTTCACCCCACACAAAATATTCATGGGTAGACCAATGACAACGGGGCTGAAGCTCCTGATGACACCGGAGAGAGTGGCTTTAATCTGGAATGATGAAAAACCCTAACATATGCACAAGCACTGTGTCCCCAGGTGGAAAAGCTTCCTGGCCAAGTGAGGGATGCCCAGACTCCCGACCGAAGGAAATGTGCACCTCTTCAAACCAGCAGATTGGGTATATGTTCGAACTGTGACAAAAGGATCTTTCTCTCCGAGGTGGAGAGGACCCTATCAGTCCGGTTGGTCACTCGGACTGCAGTGAAGGGAGAAGGAAAACCCGACTGGATTCACACCACTCGGTGCAAACGGCACTACGAGAAAGGAGAGGAACAACAGACCTGAGTGAACTGGAGTGAACAGCACCTGTTCAGCTGCCGAGTCGAGTGAAAGGAGCCACACCACCTTGTGGTCCCACTCACTGTTAATAACTGGACTATTAACCACTGCAATCAGAGGACTCGGAGTTGAATCCAAGAATACCTTCCTCCAGTTGGCGTATGATTATGTGAATAGCACCACCCACACAAGCTGTTGGGTCTGTATGGTGATACCAGCACACACCGGAGGAGGACGGAAGATGCCCTTTGTGGCTATACCCCTCACCAAAAAAAGAGGAGGGGGGACTTGGAATTGGATGGGAGGAGCAGGCCCCATGTTGTGGAGATACAGTTTTACCCCAGTGGTACCACCTACAATGGCCCTGGAGGAAGGACACCTTGCTGGCGAGGCAGCAATGGCACAGGGGAACAGGGAATGGGACTGAGGGGGCCAACGGGTCTGCTAAATGGATCCTATTTCCCACGTTACCCTGACATTTCAGACTCACCCCCCCCCCGGATGGTAGTATATAGACAGAGGAGGCACCTGTTGCTGCAAGGAGAATGGGCTGTGGAAGACAGGATGGAGTAAGTGAACGGAGAAAAGAAGAGTAATGGGACCGGCCACAATAGTACTACCTTCCCCAGTCCCCACCTCTGCCAAACAACACCTTTTAGATCTGTGGGGAGCGAGTTTACCCCTGGCTAAAGAATGACTGGTACCCTGGGTTTGCAGTACCCCCGGTTAGAAACAGACCACCCACACTGGGAAAAGGGGGAAAGCAGGAACAAGACAAGGGCAATCTCCAAAATGGAGCGATTTTGGATGATAGCTGTTCCCTCTGATGGGGTCACGAAGACGGCCACGGTATTGATGAATATTGCCACTGCCCTTGAGAAACTGGCGAATGCCACAGCAGAGGGGCTCAATACAACCCGACAGGCTCGAGAAGCTGTCACTGCGGAGACCGAGCCCGGAGAAAGGGGGCTCTTCAGAACAAAATGGCCCTTGATTTCCTGCTGGCCGAGAAAGGGGTGACTTGCGCTATCACAGGGCAGGAATGTTGCATGTATATACCCGACAAATCAGAAATCAGCACTAATCTGGCAGATCACATGAAGAAATCAGTGACTAAAATAAAACAGGTGGGTGGGCAGTTCCACAACTATAACCCAACCTGGGGGAGAATGGTGGCTGCTTGGAAACTGGTGGGAGACGCTGGTACATTATGGGATAATACTTGTAATTGTGGTCATTTGTTTACTGGCCACAAGATTCCTCTGCCATACTAGCCTCCAGAGGACAGGGCCCAATGACTCTGGCCCCCATGTATGTACGAAGACAAACTGGAAAGGCCTGGAACCTCCAGGGAAGGGGAGGAAGAAGAGATTATTAGTGATAGCTATGATGAGGAGTTACGTCTGAAATTGCGTCCCTTTCCTGAGGGTTACAAAGCCCCCTTCCTAGAGAGAGACTCAATGAGAGAATACAAATGTGAACAGGGTAAACAATATGAGTGTTGAGCTAGAAGGTCAACAATGAGGGATTTGTGGAGGCAAAGCAAAAACCCTTGTGTGCAAATAGGGAACAGTACATGCTAACTCTTGCAAGAGTCTAACCTGCTGTGACCAGAGGAACAGAAACTAATGCACTGAGCTTTCAAGATAATTGAACTTGTATCTGCTTTTTCTTTTTATAGAAACATTAGTATATTATTAGAGTGGTAATATTCCTATATAATGCTTGGATATATTATTTTAAGTCTGCAGTTACTACGCTGAACTGTACAAAAGGATGCTATTGTAACAGGTGAGTACAGTTGGGTGCTGGTGGAGACCAGCTCTCTCTCTCCTTGGTCCCAAGTAAAATGAAGGTCCCAAAACGAGACTCAGGAGTTAAGTATTCTTTTCACCCAAAGTGCAATTTCCACGACACTCCACAATCCCCAGTTATTACCGCCACCCCTCAATCCCCACTTACCCTGTCCCCACACCCCAGTTACCGTGCTCCCCACAATCCCATTACCCCATCCCCACCACAATCACCCCCCACCCCCCAGAATCAGTTACCCTCCACAATCCCCAGTTACCCCATCCCCTCCCACAATCCCCAGGCACACATACCCCCCTACCCCACCCTACATTCTCAGTTAACTGCCAGTCCCTCCAGTTACCCAGTCCCCCCACACCCCACAGTAACCCTGTTTCCCCCCCAACAGTCACCCAGTCCCCCCAACAATACCCACAGCCACCCTGACCACACAGTCTCCCTACAATTCCCAGTTAATCCCCAACCCCCATAATTCCATGACCCCCTTTGCCTGACACAATCCACACAGTTACCCCCCCCCCAATCCCTACCACTGTTCCCTGTTACACCCCCCAATGCCCGGTCCCTCCCATCAACCCCTCACTCCACGTTGCTCACCACTCACCCACTGTCTGGTTGGTCCGTTCCATGAGGATCTGGATGCTGTCCTTGAATAACTGCTCCCATCCTCGTAAGATCTTTGTCAACCGTTCCCAGTAGTCGGGTCCCTGACTGTCCGCCATCCACTGCTGACGGGGCTTGTCTCGGCCTACGACACTGTCATAGTAATTTGTCTGCTCTTCGTCCACATACCCAGATCTCATGAACTCTGGGACCCCCGACCCTGGGGTCACCCTCGTGTAGAAATAACGGAGAGAGTGAGAGCCTGGAACCGAGAGAGAGTCAGAGAGGCTGCGAGTCCAGATTGCAAGGAGAACCTATACCTGAAACCAGCACCCTGAAATCTAAGACACTGGGGTTCACCCCAAACCCCCCTCCCCCCCCCCGAGAGGATCAGACTCCCAAAACCGGAGAATCAGGACTGACCCCTCACACCAAGGGACACATTTGAAGCAGAGACAGGATCTAAGTGCAGGACGTATCCTCCACTGATGGACAGGACGTCACTCAGTCAACAGAACCAGAGGCAACAGTGGGACAGGAGGAATTTGTGGCATCGCTGATGGAGGAAAGCAACAGGAAGGGTAGGAAAAGAGGGTGCGGCCATTCTGTGATGAAAAGCAATTTGCCCTTTGATAGAGAATGTATTGGTTAGTGCGAGTGATCTGGGTTCAACTCCAGCCAAACTCTGTGGAGTTTGTACATTCTCCCCATGAATGTTTGAGTTTCATCCAGGAGCTCCAGTTTCCTCCACATGACACAGACGTATGGGTTATACGTTTGGGCATGGTATGCTGGCACAAAATGTTCCCTCTGAGGTCTGATTTTGTTACTTGTGCACAAAGGAATTTAAACTGTGCATAAAAGGTTGTCGCCCTCTACCTCACTGGCATACTAAGTATATTTCACGATCGTACACAATCACATTTCCTTTTCCAGTTTCTACAGTGGTTAGTGTTGACAACCCGGTGTTTGTGATGATTTGTCTTCAGATTTCAGAACTTGCTATTGTATATGAGAAATAAAACTCATTGATGTGTATTATTTTATTTCTTTTAAACAACAAACTGGACTTGGCAATTTATTATCCTCAGAACAACTTCAAGTTTACTTCCACTGAAAAATTCAGTCTCATTGTCACAGAGCGAAAACTTGCCCAGCACCGGATTTTTGAGCAGACTGGTCATTACAGATCGGAGGGGACACTGACCAAAAGCAAAGTAACACTTGAGGGCTTCCCCCAAAACATCCTCAGATTGTGTTGGTCAATGAGGCAAATGACAAACTTCACAGATGTTTCGAGGGACTATGATGTGACAACTGGAGCAAACAATCACCCTTTCTTTCAGGTGACTATTTTCTCTCCACAGAGAGGAGACTGGGGAGGTGAGGACATTGGTCTGTCCCTCCTGCAGGACGTGGGAGTACAGAGACATTTCCACTCACCATTAACACTGTGGGACATGTGTCCAGCCACAGTTCAAGGCAAAACACACAAAGCTACTGGACTCTGTGGCATTTTAGATGCAGAGAATCTGGTAAAAGGTCCACTTAGTGATCTGGTCACATCACAGGTCCAGCAGGAGGAGGTGGGTGGCCACCAGGTAGGGCGGTAAGGACAGGGAGGTAGTGTCTAGGACACTCAGTGGTCACTGCCCTTGCAAACACGTATACCATATCGGATTCTGCTGGGGGAATAATCTCTCATAGAGAAACAGTAACAACTGCCGAGATTATGGTACCACTGCTGGCTCTGACCCACAGCAGGAGAGGAAAATGTCATGTTGAGTGTTGGTAGTTGAGGAATCGTTACGGAGGGGTAAAGACAAGTGCTTCTCAAGCTGAGCCCAGGAAGGTGAGATGCCTCGCTGGTGCCAGGGTCAGGGAAGAGTCAGAGTGGTACAGAGGTTCTGGAGGGGGAGGTTGAAAAGTGAGAGGTCATGGTACATGTTGGTACCAAAGAAATAGGTGGAGAAGTGTGGTCCTGCAGAGAGTATTTATGGGGGTCTGGCAGAAGGCAAAAAGCAGGATCTACAGTTGTAGTGAATTACTCTGTGCCAGTGAGGGTAGAAATCGGAACATGTGTGGTCGAGGAGTCAGAGAGTCACAAATCTCAGAAACAGGCCCTTCAGCCCAACTAAAATTCCTATCCAAGTGTCCCATTCATCAGCGTTTTCCATCTCCCCCTAAAGGAAATGATGCCAGTGAACAACTCGACCGAGGGCAACATCCTCTAGATGGTTCACAAAACTACTTTTTTCATGTTGAACTTTTCCAATCCACGTATCTATCAGAATGCCTTTTCAATATTGTTAATGCACCTGCCTCAACCACTTCATCTGGCACCATCTCTGGCAAAGATGAACCACCTATCGGGGGAAGTCGTTGTCCTTTGGCAACTTCTCTTAACTCCCACCTTAAACTTTTGTTCTCAGATCGTGATTACCCAACTCTAGGAAAAAGACTGTGGGTACTAACCCTCAAGATGTCACTTTCAGACACAGGAGCAGAATTGGGCCCAAGTCTGCTCCGCCATTTCATCACTCTTGCGAACCTCCTCTGGACCTTCTCCAACGTCATTACATGCTTTCTTAATTAAGGGGCCAAAAACTGCTCATGGCACTCTAAGGAAGGCCTCAACTGTGCTTCATAAAGGCTCAGCGTTACATCCTTGCTTTTATGTTGTAGTCCACTTGAAATGGATGCTGACTTCACAGTTGCCTTCCTCACCATTGACTCAAACTGCAAATTAATCTTTAGGGAATCCTGCACAAGGATTCCCAACTTTCATTCCATCTCAGATTTTTGAACTTCCTCGCTATTTAGAAAATACTCTTTTGCTTTTATGCCTTCTACCAAAGTGCATGACCATATGGTCCAGATGCTGGGAGAGTCCAGTACCAGAGGGGATGGTTTGAGAATAAGGGGTAGGTCATTTAGGACAGAGTGAAGGAAAAATTTCTTCTCCCAGAGAGTTGTGGGGGTCTGGAATGCACTGCCTCAGAAGGCAGTGGAAGACAATTCTCTGGATGCTTTCAAGAAGGAGCTAGATAGCTATCTTATGGATAGGGGAATCAAGGGATATGGGGACAAGGCAGGAACCGGGTATTGATAGTAGATGATCAGCCATGATCTCAGAATGGCGGTGCAGGCTCTAAGGGCCGAATGGTCTACTTCTGCACCTATGGTCTATTGTCATACACTTCCCAACACTGTATTCCATCGTCCATTCTCCTAATCCAAGTCCTTCTGCAGCCCCCCTGCTTCCTCAACACTACCTGCCCCTCCACTTATTTTCATATCATCTGCAAACTTGGCCACAAAGCCATCAATTCCATTACCAAAAATCACTGACACACAACGTAACAAGAAGCGGTCCAAACACAAAACCCTTCAGAACAACACTGGACACCTGTCTACCATGTGAGATGTTATCAAAAGCCTTTCCAGAGTCCATGTTGGCAACATATACTGCCCATCCCTTGTCAATACTCTTGGTTCCCTCTTCAAAGACTTCAATCAGATTTGTGAGAAACAGTTTCTCAGATATGCCTTTCTAAACACAGGTAGATCCAGTTTCTCGGAATCCTAGCTGGTAAATTTTCCAGCACTAACATTAGGCTCAACAGCTTGCAGTTCCCTAACTTGGTAGTGTGGAGGAGCAGAGGGATCTGGGGCTACGTGTCCACAGATCCCTGAAAGTTGCCTCACAGGTAGATAGGGTAGTTAAGAAAGCTTATGGGGTGTTAGCTTTCATAACTCTAGGGATAGAGTTTAAGAATCGTGAGGTAATGATACAGCTCTATAAAAGCAAACACGAGGAAATCTGCAGATGCTGGAAATCCAAACAAGATACACAAAATGCTGGTAGAACACAGCAGGCCAGGCAGCATCGATAGGGAGAAGCGCTGTCGACGTTTTGAGCCGAGACCCTTCGTCAGGACTAACCGAAAGGAAAGATAGTAAGAGATTTGAAAGTAGTGGGGGGAGGGGGAAATGTGAAATGATAGAAGACTGGAGGGGGTGGGATGAAGCTAAGAGCTGGAAAGGTGAAGAGAGATTATAGTGAGGTTGGGATTTCTGCCTGCTCTGGAATTCTTTGACAAGGACTCTCCTACCCCCACCGATGACCCCTTCTCCCGTCTTCAGCCCTCCTCCTCTTCATGGACACCCTGCTCTGGTCTTCTGCCTGCTCTGGAATTCTTTGACAAGGAAGCACTGTCGACATTTCCAGCCGAGACCCCTCGTCAGGACTAACCGAAAGGAAAGATAGTAAGAGATTTGAAAGTAGGAGGGGGAGGGGGAAATGTGAAATGATAGGAGAAGACAGGAGAGGGTGGGGTGAAGCTGAGAGCCGGAAAAGTGATTGGCAAAAGGGATACAGAGCTGGAGAAGGGAAAGGATCAGGGGACAGGAAGCCCCAGGAGAAAGAAAGGGGGGAGGGGAGCACCAGAGGGAGATGGAGAACAGGCAGAGTGATGGGCAGAAAGAGAGAAAAAAAGGGGGAAACTAAATACATTAGGGATGGGGTAAGAAGGGGAGGAGGGGCATTAATGGAAGTTAGAGAAGAAAGTGTTCATGCCATCAGATTGGAGGCTACCCAGCTGGTATATAAGGTGTTGTTCCTCCAACCTGAGTGTGGCTTCATCTTGACGGTAGAGGAGACCATGGATAGACATATCAGAATGGGAATGGGACGTGGAAAACAGGATCTCCCAATGGCCACACATTTTAATTCCACATATTTCAAGGATTATTCTTGACAGAGAAGGTAAAGATCTCATTCTCCCTACAATGGAACTGCATAAAACGGTGGAGAGTTTCCACTGAGTACCGTGAGCATTTCTGCTCAGCACGCAATAGGAGGCCAAGAGGTGACCCGATATGTAAGAGGCACAGTTTAGATGGACGGCCAAAGTCCTTTCCCCTTCATAGGGGTAGTAAAACAAGGGGACCTAGGTTAAGGTGAAAGGAAGGAATTGTACGGGAGATCTGGTGTTTCTACACGGAGAGTGGCTGATATCTGAAATTCACTGCCAGGGGATGTGGTGCAGTCACAAATAACTCTACACTAAAGAGGCATTTGGACTCTTCAATCGGAAAAACTCGACCACGGACGGTTCCGAGACCGGCTGGGAAAGGAGGGGGGTTGGGCACGAGACTAGCAACCCGATCCCGTAAAAACACAGAGCTACAGAAACTCGGAAGATTTTATCCCCGGGAGAGGAAGGAAGACACAAAATGGGCTGCGCCATAAAACTGGAAACTCTGAACAGCCCAGGCAGCACCACAGTTAATGCTTCAGCTCCAGAACTGGGAAAGTGAGGAAACGAGTGGGTGGAGAGGTGGGAGTGATTGGACAATACTCTGTCTCTGATAAAGTAGGGCGGTCAGCGCTGGCGAGTACATAGACCCG
Organism: Hypanus sabinus; assembly: GCF_030144855.1. Lineage (NCBI taxonomy): Eukaryota > Metazoa > Chordata > Chondrichthyes > Myliobatiformes > Dasyatidae > Hypanus > Hypanus sabinus. The sequence continues at coordinate 149,355,552 of NC_082710.1, read as the reverse complement.
TCTGTTAACAGATAAATAACAACACGAAAATGCCTCTCCTCATTACCCTTCTGTAACACATTTAACCTGCTTCCCACAACCCAGTCAGAACCCCTCTCTGTTCTGTGTAAATGCCCCGACAACGCGTCGGAAGGAAGCAATACTCCAGCACGGATCTATAGGACTGAATTGGCTCTTCCCGCGCCATCCTCTAAACCCCAGTGCTAACCAGTCATCTGGTGTCCCACTGTCCACTTGTCCAGTTCCTGCCCAGGTCAGTGAAGGTGTTAACCCATCCGTCCGCACCTCGCCTCCCGTGTGCAGTCTCTGCAGGGGCTCCCACCACACAACACTCCCAACCCGATCGCCACTGACCTCAGGCTGGGTGGCGTGGGACCCTCACACCTTGACTGGGGACGGTGACCCTGTGTCCACCCTCTCACTCACTGAATGTCCCGCTGACCATTGATTCTTCACTCACTTGCGGAGACCCCTCCACTTAGGAGGGCCAGCAGTAGTAGCTGCAGCATCATTATTCCCTCTCTATCAGAACTGTTTCGAGTTTCCAAGCCCTCCGCCACTGCACGGTACAGTAACAATAGCACTCAGCTCACCACTCCCCAAACTCTGCGGACTCCGGGCGATGCCCGTCAGGGTCATTCCCAATCTGCACGCTGATCGGTCCGCACGATAGTGCAGCCCAATCATTATCCGTCTCTCTTCAGCATCATTGGTCTCTGGGCAGAAGTGGTCACAGAAGTGTGAGCCGCTTAGATATAAAATTACAAATATCAGCATCCGTCCAATCAGAAAAAGAGCTGTGTATGCGTCATCGTTTGCCGGGAAGGGTGGGGTGAACGGAGATTGGCATCATAAATCGAAAGTATGGGAACGGGAGGGAGAGGCGGGGTCCTGACGTCACAGATCCCGGGAACAGACCCGGGGGGTCAGACTCGAGGGAAATGACACAGGAGGAGAAAGATAACCCGCTAAAGAGATTCAGCATGGCGAGAATCATTTGTAGAATTAAAGTCATCGAGGGATTGAGAGGGTCGAGGGCTAGATCAGAGAAGTGAAGGTGAGGGCCGAGGGAGTTCAGAGATAGACTCTGTGGGTATTGGGTAGAACCAGAGGGCGGGAGGGGGTGGGGTTGATCGGCAGATGGATCCAGGTGGCAGAAGAGACGGGAGGAGAACCTCGGGGAAATCGGTGCATTTAAACCTATTTATTCTGGAATGGGCAGGTGGGATCAGAGTAAGTGTTGGGGAGGGAATCAAACTAGATAAAGGGGTGGGGAGTAAGCTAGAGAGAACACAAAAAGTGCTAATTACCCGATATCTGAAAGTAGAATGTACAGACCAATGGGTTGTATAAGGTGAAAGGTCGTGTTATTGGCAGGGACGGGACACAAGACTGTTAAGTGGCTGCCACTTGATCTCGCTGATGTAAATCAGGCTGGAGAACTGAAAACAGTGGAGGAGTTTGGAAGTGGTGCAAATGAATATAACTTCAACTGAAAGGGGTGTTCAGGTCCCTAGATGTTGGGTAGAGAGGGCATAGGTACACCTCCCGTGGTGCCTGTAGAGGGGAGAATTGAGTGGATCAGTGAGTCACGAAGGGAGTGGTCCCTACAGGAAGCCAAAAGTGAAGTATGAGGAGATGTGATGCCAGATCTAACAGGTGGGCCACGGTCACTGGGGCCTAATCTGCAGTCTGTACAGAACTGGAGGGTGTGATTTGTGAAGAAGTTGATAAGAGGGTGTTGAAATGGATGGAGAGGAGATGGATGAAATTTAATCTTGGGAAAAGTGTCATGTTATATTTCAAAATGTATGACATGAACTTGAAGGGACATAGTGAATGAATGGAGAGATCTGGGGTGCATGGCATCCTTTGGCATTAGAGAACTCTGGCATTAGTTTCCCTTCCCTCTACATGAATGTACCCAGACTGTAGGTGAACCATCTCCACTGCAAAGCCCTCCCATTACGCACACATCGGTTTCTTAGCTCAGCTTTGTTTCTAGTTTACCTAGGCTGGATCCTTCTTAATTCAACTGACTATTTGAATCCTAGAGTGGTCCCGCATTGCATTTGAAGCGTCCCTGGTTAATCTGTTCCGTAAATTACAATATTCATTTTATGCAGTATAGTTTGTTATTTATGAATGATTCATCTGTAGAATTTATCCTTACCTTCATCAGTTATCAGGTGTTACATGTGTTATGTGTATTTCTATTCTTTATACCCTGGTCCAGAGAATCATTGTTTGATTTCTATATACATTATATGGTTATATACTGTATGTTGTCTCCTCCACGTAGTCCGCCGAGTTGAACCACTTGGCGGTCCAACGAGTAGAAAGGCGGACCCAGCAAAGCATTGTGGAGCGCAATCAGGGCACGGTGAGACACGTAGGACACTGCTGGCCATCCACTGCATCCCGACTTATCTCCAGCCGTCTCGACTCTGTCTTGCAACTGGATACAGATAGGTCGGGACTAGAGAGCGAGGCTGACGATTTGCGCAACTCTCCCTCACTTTAATCCAAGTCAAGCTCAAGTCACGACTCCAAACCCATTCCGCTAAAAAACTTCAAGTCCTGTGGCGAAGCAGCAGGTGTGGATACACTGGAAGCTGTCGTCACAAACCTGCACACAGGCGGCCCAGGGCATTGGGTCATTCTCCGCTGGAATGAAGCAGCAGTGGAGATCGGCAGCCCCCTGGGTGTCTGAGATATCCTCTTTAGGAATCACCTCCATGGAGGAAGGGGCTAGAAAAGGTGCCTCAAACATACCCTGCTTCATCTTACCCTGGCCAGCACACCACGGTTGGAGGGGATCCCACTCAGCGGTCGAACTACAAAGAAGACGAAAGCGAAGATGCTCAACCTTAGCACATGGAACGTGCGAACTCTCCTTGACATCACCAAGGCTGTCAGACCAGAAAGAAGAACAGCACTGGTCGCCAAAGAATTAGCCCGCTATAGCATGGACATTGCAGCACTCAGCGAAACATGCCTAGCGGACAAGGGCCAGCTTACAGAACGTGGTGGTGGGTGCACCTTCTTCTAGAGCGGTCACAGCAGCACTGAACGACGAGAGGCTGGCGTTGGATTTGCCATCCGGTCCCACCTCGCTCGTAAACTTGCCAAGCTTCCAGAGGGCATCAACGATCGCCTGATGACGCTTCGGCTCCCACTTGGCAATAAGAGGAGTGCAACGCTGATCAGCGCATATGCCCCAACGATGACCAATCCAGATGACATCAAAGATAAGTTCAATGAAGAACTTGACGCCCTCATAGCAGCAGTCCCACAGTCAGAGAAGCTTATTGTCCTCGGGGACTTTAACGCCAGAGTGGGGACAGATTACCAGACCTGGGAAGGGATTCTTGGAAGACATGGTATTGGCAAGTGTAACAGCAATGACCTGCTGCTCCTCAAGACATGCACTACGCATGACCTGGTCATCACCAACACTCTATTCCGACTCCCTGCCCGTAACAAGACATCTTGGATGCATTCACACTCTAGGCACTGGCATCTGATCGACTATGTCATCACCAGAAAGAGGGACTGGCAAGGTGTGAGAGTGACAAAGGCCATGTGTGGTGCCGACTGCTGGACGGATCATCGACTCATAGTGTCCAAGTTTGAACTTCACATCCTGCCTGAGAGAAGACCCCAAGGCCAGAAGACTGCAAAGAGGCTCAATGTCTCCAAGCTGAAGAGCAGCGTAGTTGCAGAAGAATTTTGTGAAGACCTAGATAGCAGGCTGCTTGACACACCCCAGGATGACCACACCAGCATTGAAGAGCAGTGGACAGCCTTCAGAGATGCAGTCTACTCTACCGCTCTCGAACACCTGGGACCAGCAATCCGTAGACATCAAGACTGATTCAATGAGAACGACGAGGAGATACAGACACTGTTGTCGGAGAAACACCAACTGTTTAGAGCGCACCAGAACGATCCCACTTCACAAGCAAAGGTAGATGCCTTTGCCACTGCAAGACAAAAAGCGCAGAAGAAACTCCGTGAGATGCAGGATGTCTGGTTCAGCAATAAGGCCGATGAGATCCAGGGCTACGCAGACAGTCACGACACCAAGCGTTTCTACGACACTTTGAAAGCTATGTATGGACCTCAGTCCTCTGGCTCCTCCCCCCTCCTCAGTGCAGATGGGACTCGTCTGCCGACAGAGAAAAAGCAGATTTTGGAGAGATGGGCTGAACATTTCAACCAGGTCCTCAACTGCCCTGCCGAAATCAATGATGAGGCCATTGTTCGCCTGCCTCAGGTGGAGATCAACCTGGACCGTGACAACCTCCCCACAGAAGAAGAAGTCAGAAAAGCCATCAGGCAGCTTTCTTGTAGCAAAGCACCAGGATCAGATGCAATCCCTGCTGACGTCTACAAAGCAGGAGGCCCATTCATGATGCAGAAGCTGACTGAACTCTTCCAGTCTGTGTGGAACGAAGGAAAGGTCCCGCAACAGTTGAAAGATGCCAGCATCGTCCACATCTACAAGAGGAAAGGCAACCACCAGTCTTGTGACAATCACCAAGGCATCTCCCTCCTGTCCATAGCTGGGAAGAACTTGGCTCGCGTCCTGCTTAATTGCCTTCTCCAACACCTTGAGCAAGGTCTCCTCCCAGAAAGCCAGTGTGGCTTCCATGCAGAGCGTGGAACTGTCGACATGATATTTGCTGCACGCCAACTCCAGGAAAAATGTCAAGAGCAGCACAGCGACCTCTTTATGACCTTAATGCAGTTTGCATTTGCACTTGACCAGCACTTTTCCCTGAGACCAGATGCAATCCTGGTCTTTGTTCCAGGCCTGGGGACACAGAGCTCTGAAATGCCACTGTTCTCCGACACCGGACCTATTCCTGGTTTGTATTCCAGGCCTGGGGACACAGAACTGTGGCCTGTTCCTGTCACCTGAGATTGGATGCAATCTTGGTCTGTGCTCCAAGCCTGGGGACACAGGGCCGTGGCCCATCACTACTCCCTGAGCCTGGATGCAATCCTGATCTGTATTCAATGCCAGTGGACACAGAGCTGTGGACTGTCACTGTTCCCTGACACTGAACCCTGGTTTGTATTCCAAGCTCTGGGACACAGAGTTCTGGCCAGTCTCTGTTTCCTGACACTGGATCCATTTCTGGTTAGTATTCCGGGCCTGGGAACACAGAGCTGTGGCCTGCCACTGTTCCCTCTACCCAGATGAAATCCTGTTCTGTATTCCAAGCCGGGGATCCCAGAGCAGTCGACTGTCACTCCTTCCTGAGTCTGGAACTATTACTGATCTGTATTCCAGGCTTTGGGACACAGAACTGGATCCTGTCACTATTTCCCAAACCAGGATCCATTCCTGGTCTCTGTGTTCCAGGCCTGCAGACACAGAGCTCTGGCTTGTCACTGTTCTCTGACACCGGATACATTCCTGATCTGTATTCCAGGCCTGTGGACACAGAGCTGTAGACAGTCAGTGTTCCCTGACACCGGACAAATTTCTGTTTTTTTATTCCAGACCTGGAGACCCAAGCTGTGAACTGTCCCTATTCTTTGAAACCGGATCCATTCCTGATCTGTATTCCAGGCCGGGGATACAGGGCTCTGAAGTGTCATTGTTCCCTGATGCCGGATCTGTTCCTGGTCTGGTTTCCAGGCCCTGGGGCACAGAGCTAGACCCTGTCACAGTTTTGTGAGCCAGGATCCATTATTGCTTTGTATTCTTGGCCTGGGGACACAGTACTGTGGCCTGTCACTCCTCCCTGAGCCTGGATGCAATCCTGGTCTGTATTCCAGGCTTGGGGACACAGAGCTGATTACTGTTACTGTTCTCTGACATCCAGCATATTCCTAGTTTGTATTCCATGCCCCAGAACACAGAACTGTGGCCTGAACTGTCACCTGAGCTTGGGTGCAAACCTGGTCTGTATTCCAGGTCTGGGGACACAGAGCTGTGGACTGTCACTGTTCTCTAAAGCTGAACCTGGTTTGTATTCCAGGCTTTGGGACACAGAGCTCTGACCGGTCTCTGTTTCCTCACACCAGATCCATTCCTGGTTAGTATTCCAGGCCTGGGGACACAGAGCTGTGGCCTGTCACTGTTCCCTGCACCCAGATGAAATCCTGTTCTGTATTCCAGGCTAGGGGTCCCAGAGCAGTCGACTGTCACTCCTTCCTGAATATGGATCCATTCCTGATCTGTATTCCAGTCCTCGGGATGCAGAGCTGTGGCCTATCACTGTTCCCTGAGCCTATTTGCAATTCTGGTCTTTATTCCAGGCCCGGGGACACTGAGCTGTGGACCATCCCTATTCCCTGAGTTAGGATGCAAATCTGGTTTGTATTCCAGGCATGGGGACACAGAACTGTGGCCTGTCCCTCCTCCCTGAGCCTGGGTCCATTCCTGGTCTGCATTCCAGGCCTGGAGACCAAACCTGTGGACTGTCCCTGTTCTTTGAGACCGGATCCATTCCTGGCCTGCATTCCAGGCCTGGGGACACAGAGCTGTGGCCTGTCACAATTCCCTGAGCCCAGATGAAATCCTGTTCTGTATTCCAGACCGAGGGTCCCAGATCAGTTGACTGTCACTACTTCCTGAGTCTGGATCCATTCCTGGTCTGTATTCCAGGTCTCAAAGTCAGAGAACAGTGACCGTCCCTGTTCTCAGTGGCCTGGGGACACAGAGCTGGATCCTGTCATTGTTTCCAGATCCATTACCAGTCTCTTTTCCGGCCCTGAATATCCAGAGCTGTGGCCTGCACATTTCCCTGATCCTGAGTGCAATTCTGGTCTGAAATCCAGAACTGGGAATGCAGAGCTGTGGGTTGTCGCTATTCCCTGAAGTTGGATACAATCCTCGCCTTGGGACACAGAGCTGTGGCTAGTCACTCCTCCCTGAGCCTAGATCCATTCCTGATCTGTATTCCAGGCCTGGGGATACACAGCTGTGGCCTGTCACTACACCCTGACATTTGATCCATTCCTGGTCACTACTCCAGGCCTGGGGACACAAGCTGTAGACCGTCACTGATCCCTGACACCAGACACGTTTCTGGTATTTTATTCCAGCTCTGGAGACCCAGGCTATGGACTGTTGCTGTTCCTTGAGACCAGATCCATTCCTGGTATGTATTCCACGCCTGGGGACACAGAGCTGGTTACTGCTACTGTTCTCTGACACCCAATCTATTCCTGGTTTGTATTCCAAGCTGGGGACACAGAGCTGTGGCCTGTGGCTGTTTCCAGAGCCTGGATCCATTACTGGTCTGCATTCCAGACCTGCGGACACAGAGCTGTGGACGGTCCCTGTTCTTTGAGACAAGATCCATTCCTAGTCTCTATTCCAGGCCTGCGGACACTGTTACGAACCCCGTAACTGGGTCACTTACCAGCAAAGATAGAGAGGTCCGTTGAAGTCTGATGGTACTATTTTTAACAGTAATTATTGGTAAAAATACACAAAAATAGTATCAATGCAAATATACAGATAACATACTTCACCAATACAAAGTCTAAAAGTGCGGGTATAATAATAATCAATAAGAAATAGCTCTATCGTTGTCTAGGGGATAATGTATTGTCCGATGGAAACATAAAAGTCACTCAGTTCATTCAGGCTGCAGCTTTTGGTTGGAGTCAAGAGAGAGATTTTTAGAAACTTGCCAATTCCATTTATGATTCCGATCCTTCGAGAGTTCCGTTGGTGTGGCCAGTCACTTATGGCCTCTCCTTTAGCTAAAGCTGTTCTTCCGTGGCGAGCCTGCCAATTCCCAGGCAAGGGAAAAGGATGCACACGAGCCCCCCACCGGCTGCCGCTATTAAACGCTGTCACGGGATTTCTAGCGTTTCTCCTGGCGTGTCTGAGGGGTTGTTCCCCAGATCCTCTTTTATCCTTCATCACGGGGTCTCAGATGTCAATCAGGTTGGGATGATGCAATCCCTCAACCAGCCCACTCTGGTCATCCCCTGAGGGGCTTCAATGAATAGTACAGTACTCAATACACAATTCCGTCTCCAAGAGACAATGGCCGATATCCGTGGCTTTGTCTTGCTGAGGCCAGGACACATTCCAAAACCTTGAGGATTCTCTCTCATTTCCTGGGTCCCAGACCCGAATTAATAGCGATCTTGCAATTCTCAAGAAGGAGGGGGCGACTTTGTACCCTTCAGCCCCTCAGAGTTGGGGCACAGTCGTAACAGCACAGAGCTGTGGACTGTCCCTGTTCTTTGAAACAAGATTCGTTCCTGGTCTCTATTCCAGGCCAGGGGATACAGAGCAGTGGATTGAGCCTGGTTACAGTCCTGGTCTGTATTCCAGGCTAGTGACATAGAATTATGGCCTGTCAAAGTCCTCTGTCACCGGATCCATTCCTGGTCTGTAATCCAGGCTTTGGGACAAAGCGCTGGATGCTGTCACTGTTTCCCGAGCCTGGATCCATTCCTGGTCTCTGCTTCTGGCCTGGGGACACAGAGCTGTGGCCTGTCATTGCACCCTGACATTTAATCCATTCTTGGTCTGTATTCTAGGCCTGTGGACCCAGAGCTCAGTCCTGTCACTGTCTCCTGATACCAGATCCATTACCGATTTGTATTCCGGGCCTGGAGATCCAGAGCTGGACTCTGTCACAGTTTCCCGAGCCTGGATCCATTCCTGGTTTGTATTCTAGGCTCTGGGGAGACAAAGCTGTGGCCTGTCACTCTTCAGTGAGCTTGGCTGCAATCCTGGTCTGTTTTGCAGGTTTGGCAATACAGAACTGTGGACTGTCACAGCTCCCTGATCCTGGATCCTTTCCTGGTCTGTATTCCAGGCCTGGGGACACAGAGCTGTAGACAGTCTCTGTTCTTTGACTCTGGATCCATTCCTGCTCTGTATTCCAGGCCTCGGGATGCAGAGATGGTTACTCTCACTCTCTTAGACTGATGAGTCTTACGTCAGTGGTCTGCAAACTATTGGAAAGGATTCTTAAGGATAGGATCTACGACCATTTGGAGAAGTACAGTCTACTCAAGGATAGTCAACATGGCTTTGTGAAGGGAAGGTTGCGCCTCACAAGGCTAACTGAGTTTTTTGAAGAGGTAACAAAAAAAAATTGATGAGGGTAGGGCGGTAGGTGTGGTCTACATGGATTTTAGCAAAGCATTTGACAAGGTCCCCAATGAGACACTCTTCCAGAAAGTCATGAGGCATGGGATCAATGTTTGGCTGTTTGGATAAAAAATTAGCGTACAAGAAGAAAGCAGAGAGTAGTAGTGGAAGGAAAGTATTCTGCCTGGAGATAGGTGACTATTGGAGTGCCGCAAGGATCTGTCCTGGGACCCCTGCTATTTGTGATTTTTATAAATGACCTGGACGAAGAGGCAGAAGGATGGGTGAGTAAGTTTGCGGAAGACACGAAGATTGGAGGAGTTGTGGATGGAGCTGTAGGTTGTTGAAGGTTACAAGAGGATACAGACAGGATGCAGAGTTGGGCAGAAAAGTGGCAAATGAAGTTTAATCCGGATAAGCAAACATGAGGAAACATGCATCTATAGGGAGAAGTACAGTGGATGTTTCAGGCCGAGACCCTTCGTCGGGACAAAACGTCGAACTCGCTTCTTCCTATAGATGCTGCCTAGCCTGCTATGTTTCACCAGCATTTTGTGTGTGTTGCTTCAATCCGGACAAGTGTGAGGTGATGCGTTTTGGAAGGACAAACCAGAAGACTGAGTACAGGGTTAATAGTCAGTTACTTAAGAATGTGGATGAACAGAGGGGGTTCAAATCCATACATCCCTCAAGTTCGCTGCACAAATTGATAGGGTAGTTAAGAAGGCCTATGGGATGCTAGACTTCAGTAATAGTGGGGTTGAGTTCAAGAGTAGAGATGTCATGTTGCAACTCTACAAATCTCTGGTGAGAGCGCACTTAGTGTATTGTGTTCAATTCTGGTCAGCTCATTATAGGAAGGATTTGGAAGCTATGGAGAGGGTGCAGAGGAGATTTACCAGGATGTTGCCTGGATTGGAAAACAAGTCTTAAGAGGCAAGGTTAGCAGAGCTGGGACTGTTCTCTTTGGAGCATAGAAGGATGAGAGAGGACTTGATAGAGGTCTACAAGATTATGAGAGGCATAGATAGGGTGGATAGTCAATACCTGTTTCCCAGGGCACCAATAGCAAACACCAGAGGGCATACAGTATGTACAGAGTTAAGGGAGGGAAGTTTAGGGGAGACATCAAGGGTAAGTTTTTTTACACAGAGGGTTGTGGGTGCCTGGAATGACTTGCCAGGGATGGTGGTGGAGGCTAAAACATTAGGGGTATTTAAGAGCCTCTTGGACAGACACATGGATGAAAAAAAAATAGAAGGTTACGGGGTAGTGTGGATTTTGTACATTTTTTTAGGAATATATGGGTCAGCACAATATCAAGGGCCGAAGGGCCTGTATTGTGCTGTAGTATTCTAGTTTCTAGTGTCTAGCTCAGCCTATTCCTGCTTTGTAATCCAGGCCTGGGGACACTGTCCCTGTTTCCTGAGCTTGGATGCAATCCCGATGCACCATCAATAAGTCTAGGAGACTGGAAGTGAATGATAGGCTTTTATTAAGAGCGAGAAGGGAGCACGACCATGTTGAAGGTTGAGGGAGGAGCAGTGCCCCAATCGCCTTTATACCGGGGTCTGTGGGAGGAGCCACAGGAGCAGTCAGCAGAGGGGCTTGTCCAGACAGGTATACATAGTTTACCACAAATCCTGATCTGTATTCCAGGCCTGGAGACATGGAGCTGTGGCCTGTCATTCCACCCTGACTCTGGATCCATTCCCGGTCTGTATTCCAGGCCTGGGGTCACAGAGCTGTGTCCTGTCACTGTTCCCTGGTAATCTTGTTTTATCCTAAGCCCTAGCATTTGAGATACAAAGTGGATTGGGCAAACTGTCTGCAGGAGACAGTTTTGGAACCAGCCAGAGGCTGTGAGACTGGAGTGGGATCTGTACCCACTTGTGTTTGGGAGAAGCTGCTCCTGGGAAGAGGTTGGAGAGTAGCCAGGGAGCAGGTTGCACTGTGGACAGTGACTGGGGGTTTCCAGGCAGTCTAACAGCAGTGTGCTGCCATCTTCACTCAGTGGTCTGTTGCTGTTCCCATCTCCATGGGATCAGGTTCATACAACCCCATCCGTGACCCGTGAGTGTGTTCTGTTACAGGGGGAAAGCCAAGGGGTGCTGGGGGGGCAGGATAGTGAAATGTTCTTACTACTGGGAGATGGGTGTCGTGGTTTCTCGTGACCCAGAAATGACCAAGAGACGCGGAAGATTCTTAAAGAAGGGTTAAACTTTAATTTGCAAATGAAAGCTGAGACAGTCATTGAGCTAGTCGCTGATTGCCCACCGATCCCCGGATTTTTTATAGCAATCTCCTGGTCCAGTTTCACATGTCCCATTGACTTAATTATGTTCTAATCTACATCTCTTAGCTACCTCTCATTAACACACCATTGTCTTCTACATTCCTAGGATTTCATCTTGGGTACATGCATAGCAAACTGACTACGTAGTTTTGGTTACACAGCAAATAATACAAGTTTTATACTCCATAATATTTTTATACTCCAATATGGGCAGAGGCGATGCACTGTAGTGTGAGTCAAAACCTAAAAAATGAGAGTTGCTGTATTCCTGAAATAAATTGAAATGAACTCTACAGGTCAGGCAGCATCTGTAAAGGGAGAGAGACAAGAGTTAATGTTTCAGGTCTCAGTCCATTCATGAGACATTGAGAGGTATTTCAGCCATCCCACACACCCCATCCTCCCCTCCCAACCCTCTCCCCCCAGTATTATCCCATTCTCTCCCTTCCCATCTCCAGCCTCCCCTTCCCAATCACATCTAACCACTCACTCCTGCATCATAGTCCCCAACCCTTCCCCACTCCCACACCATTAACATCCCCTTCCTCCCTTCCCCATCACCATCCCCACCCTCCCTCTGTCCATCCATTGTCTCAGTCCCTCTGCTCCCCGTTACTGCCCAAACTCTCTTCCCGTCACCTCCCTCTAAACTTCCGCACTCCATCCCCAGCCCCTCTCGCTGCTATGGCGATGAGATAGCTACATCACAGACATTCAAATAAACTCGCTGATCTCTGCTGGAGAGATTTCCAAACATCCATCACCTTCTCAGTATGGAAGGTTCCCCTCCTCCAGCCCAGCCCACCCCAATTCTTATTATGACTGCCGCCCGATCTAGACCACTCAGCCACGGGAATCCTCCTCCCTGCATCCAGCCAGTCGAGCCCTGCTGGAACTTTCTTCGGGAGATCTCCCCTCATGCTCCGGAGGATACAGCCCGAGTCAGCTCGATCTCCCCTCATTTGGCAAACTCACTGTCTGTGGGAGCAGCCTCCTGAAACTCTGCTGAACTCCTTCTGTGCCCAGTGCATCCTCTCTGAGGTCAGGAGACTCAGTCTACGAGGTCAATACATCTGCACTTTGACCCTACAGCCCTGTGACCCATGACACAAAAAAACAAGGTCAAGGTCAGGTTTATTGTCACATACACAAGTGTGTGTGAGCACAGGTAAAATAAAAAGCTTGTTTGCACAGACACAAAGTATCAGGTTAGCAACATTCACAAGAAAATCATAAACATGGATGACATACAACTTTTACAGGAAAGAACAAAAAAGTTAATTTTAGACTAAAGTGGTCTCAGTGTTGTTAAACTGTAGCAAGATAAGATAAAACTTTATTTTATGATCGGAACGCTGTAAAACTCAGTGGTCAGGCAGTCTCTATGGATCCGAAAGATGTATGTGGATGCTTTGGGACAAGACACTGTATGGTCCCTGACGCAGAGTCTCCAACTGAGACAATAATTGAGAGAGATGCTGCCTGACCCACTGTGTTGTTCCAGTGATCCTACGATATTGTTGGGATAACGGAGACATGGCTGCAAGGGGATCAGGCCTGGGAATTGAGTGTACCAGGGTATACGTGCTATCGTAGAGACAGAAATATGGGAAGAGGGGGTGGGGTGGCCCTGTTGGTGAGGAATGAGATTCAGTCCTTAGCAAGAGGTGACTTGGGAACAGGGGAAGTAGAGTCTGTGTGGATTGAGCTGAGGAACAGTAAGGGTAAAAAGACCCTAATGGGTGTTGTGTACAGGCCCCCAAACAGTAGCGTGGATATTGGGTACAAGTTGATTAGGGAGTTAACATTGGCATGTGCTAAAGGTAATGCAGTCGTTATGGGAGATTTCAACATGCAGGTGAACTGGGAGAATCAGGTAGGTGCTGGACCCCAGGATAGGGAGTTTGTGGAGTGTCTAAGGGATGTATTTTTGGAACAGCTTGTGCTTGAGCCAACCAGGAACGAGGCTATTTTGGACTTGGTGATGTGCAATGAACAGGAATTGATGAGTGATCTTGAAGTAAAGGAGCCATTAGGAAGTAGTGATCATAACATGATAAGTTTTTATCTACAATTTGAGAGGGATAAGGGCAGATCAGAGGTGTCAGTGTTGCAATTAAATAAAGGAGACAACGGAGCCATGAGGGAAGAGCTGGCCAAAGTTAAATGGGCGGATGCCCTGGCAGGAAAGACGGTGGATCAGCAGATATTCTTGGGCAGATATTCTTGGGCATAATACAAAAGATGCAAAAGCAGTTCATTCCAATGAGAAGGAAGGATTCAAAGAGGGGGAAGGGGCCACAGTGGTTGACAAAGGAAGTCAGAGATTGTATAGCATTAAAGAAAAAGAAGTATGACAGGGCTAAGATGAGTGGGAATACAGATGATTGGGAAAGTTTTAAGGAGCAGCAGATCTTAACTAAAAAAGCAATACGGACAGAAAAAATCAGGTATGAGCTCAGTCTAGCCAGGAATATAAAAGGGGATAGCAAAAGCTTTTTTAGCTATGTGAAGAGAAAGAAGATAGTTAAGAACAATGTTGGCCCCTTGAAGAATGAATTGGGAGAAATTGTTATGGGAAACAGGGAAATGGCAACAGAATTTAATGCGTACTTTAGATCTGTCTTCACCAGGGAGGACACAAGCAATCTCCCAGATGTATGGATGGGCCAGGGTCATAAGATATCAGAGGAATTGAGACAGATTGACATTAGGAAAGAAACTGTGATGAGTAGACTGGTAGGACTGAAGGCTAATAAATCCCCAGGTCCAGATGGTCTGCATCTAAGGGCTCTAAAAGAGGTGGCTCAGGAAATTGCGGATGCATTGGTAATCATTTTCCAATGTTCCTTAGATTCAGGATCAGTTCCTGAAGATTGGAGAGTGGCTAATGTTATCCCACTTTTCAAGAAGGGAGGAAAGGAGAAAACGGAGAACTATCGCCCTGTTAGCCTAACGTCAGTCGTGGGGAAGATGCTTGAGTCCATTATTAAGGACGAAATAGTGGCACATCTAGATGGCAGAAATAGGATTAGGCCGAGCCAGCATGGATTTACCAAGGGCAAATCATGCTTGACTAATCTGTTGGAGTTTTTTGAGGGTGTAACAAGGATGTTAGACGAGGGTAAGCCAGTGGATGTTGTGTACCTAGATTTTCAGAAGGCATTCGATAAGGTGCCACATAGGAGATTGGTGAGTAAAATCAGAGCTCATGGCATTGGGGGCAGGGTTTCAACATGGATAGAAAACTGGTTGGCAGATAGAAAGCAAAGGGTAGCAGTGAATGGGTGTTTCTTGGACTGGCTGGAGGTGACTAGTGGGGTACCACAGGGCTCTGTATTGGGACCACAGCTCTTTACGATTTATGTCAACGATTTAGATGAGGGCATTGAAAACTATATCAGCAAGTTTGCTGACGATACTAAACTGGGTGGCAGTGTGACATGCGAAGAGGACGTTAGGAGAATACAGGGAGACTTGGATAGGCTGGGTGAGTGGGCAGATAATTGGCAGATGTCATTCAATGTGAATAAATGTGAAGTTATCCACTTTGGAAGCAGGAACAAGAGGGCAGAGTATTGTCTGAACGGTGTAGAGTTAGGTAAGGGAGAAATGCAAAGAGACCTAGGAGTCCTAGTTCACCAGTCAATGAAGGTGAATGAGCAAGTGCAACAGGCAGTGAAAAGGGCAAATGGAATGTTGGCCTTTGTTACAAGGGGAATTGAGTACAAGAGCAAGGATGTCCTTTTGCATTTGTACAGGGCCCTGGTGAGACCACACCTGGAATATTGTGTACAGTTTTGGTCTCCAGGTTTAAGGAAGGACATTCTGGCAATTGAGGAAGTGCAGCGTAGATTCACTAGGTTGATTCCTGGGATGGCAGGGCTGTCTTACGCAGAGAGATTAGAGAGATTGGGCTTGTATACGCTGGAATTGAGGAGATTGAGAGGGGATCTGATTGAAACGTTTAAGATAATTAAAGGATTTGATAGGATTGAGGCAGGAAATATGTTCCAGATGTTGGGAGAGTCCAGTACCAGAGGGCATGGATTGAGAATAAGAGGTCAGTTATTTAAAACAGAGTTGAGGAAGAGCTTCTTCTCCCAGGGAGTTGTGGAGGTGTGGAATGCACTGCCTCGGAAGACGGTGGAGGCCAATTCTCTGGATGCTTTCAAGAAGGAGCTAGATAGATATCTGATGGGTAGGGGAATCAAGGGATATGGGGACAAGGCAGGGACTGGGTATTGATAGTGAATGATTAGCCATGATCTCAGAATGGCGGTGCAGACTCGAGGGGCCGAATGGTCTACTTCTGCACCTATTGTCTATTGTCTATTGTCTATTGATTGCTTTTCATTCCAGGTTCCCATTTCAGCCACCTCTCACGTCTTCACCCCTCACACTGAGCTTCATCCAGACCCTTTCACCCCATGTTCTGGGTCACAAGGTTTGACTCTCCCTCACTCTGCAGTGACGACACCTCACCAGCTCTGTCTGTTTCAGATTCCAGTTCCAGCTTCACTTTCCATGTCAGAACGAATGACTCAGCCTCTCGCTCAGTCACAGGGAGTTTCCCAGGGGTGGGGCTGTCAAATGTCACTGTCCAATGAGACGTGGTCTGGGATCACTGTGACAGTGGTCAGCCAAAGGTTAAAGTGTGTGTGTGTGTGTGTGTGTGTGTGTGTGTGTGTGTGTGTGTGTGTGTGTGAGTGTGTGTGTGTGTGTGTGTGTGTGTGTGTGTGTGTGTGTGTGTGTGTGTGTGTGAGTGTGTGTGTGTGTGTGTGTGTGTGTGTGTGTGTGTACGTGTGTGTGTGTGTGTGTGTGTGTGTGTGTGTGTGTGTGTGTGTGTGTGTGTGAGTGTGTGTGTGTGTGTGTGTGTGTGTGCATGCACGCGCACTGCAGAGTAAGGGACAGAAAGAGGAAAGATGGACAGAGAGAAAGAGAGACGGACACAATGAAAGAGTGAAAGAGACATTGACCGGCATAGAGGAAGGGATGGACAGAGATCAAAGAGCAAGAGATAAACAGAAAAAGGCGGAGAGAGATACAATGAGACAGACAGTAATGGGGCATGTGGGAGAGGTAGAGGGGATGATAGAGAGAGTGGGAGAGAGATGAACAGAGACAGAGAAAGAAATTAATTCGGGGATGAAATGAGGGAGATGGACACGGAGAGGGTGAGAGAGTGAAACTAAGGGGTGTCAACAGAGATAGGGACATGCAGAATGAGAGAAAGAGAGAACTGAGTGAGGGAGAGAGACACAAAGAGCAGGGGAAAAGATAGGTGGAGAGAGGGGGAGAGAGAGAGAGTGGGGGGAGGGAGGGAGGGAGGAAACACATTACAGTTTCTGACCGGAACATTTTTTGTTCCCTTTTTCAATGCTACACAGCACCAACGTTTTCAGTAGTCCACAGTAGTCTGACATTATTAAAGGAGGGTATCACTCGATCTGACTCTGTTTCACTCACCCTCTCTCTCCATCCCCACCCCTCTCCACCTGCTGACAACGACCAGGAAGCTCAGAGATTTGTACGCTGTCCAACCAAACACCATAATGGGGAAGAGATGGTCTGGTAAATGGGAGAGATGGAACTTAGCACAGCCTGACAGTAAGGAGGTCCCTCAACTCACTCATCGCCTCCTCAACCACTCTTCCCAGGGGTTGGTCCGTCTCCACTGGAAGCCCCCATGAAAAGTATTTCTCATCCACTAGGCCCATCACCTCAAAGGTTCAGCCACCCCTGTTCTAAACCCTCCCAGTTCAGACAAAACTCATCAGAGGGTCCTCCACTGGATCCTGACCCTGCCAGCCCACACGTACAATGGAGGGACTCTGACTGTTCCCTGATCCAAGGCTGCAGCCCCAGGATCCAAGATCATGTCCTCTTCTTCCTCACCCCCTGTTTTCAAACAGGCTGCTTCATCAGTAAAGCAGGAGCTGGTCACGGACTTTAGAAAGCAGGTCAGTGCATATAGTCCCGTCTGTGTCAATGGTGCTGAGGTTGGGAGGGTTGAAATCTACAAGGTTCCGAGAACTGAACATCTCCAACAGCCTTTCAAGGTCGTGGCCTCTTCACTCACCAATGCCTCTACTTCCCCAAAAGGATAAGGAAGTTCAGCAGGTCCCCTTTGACTTTCACCAACTTCTAGTGATGCATCATGGGAAGGAGTCTATCTCGATACATCAGAGGCACTAAAGGTTTGAGTTTAATTGTTGTTCAACCATACATGAATACCCCTGAATACAGCCCAATGAAACAGCGTTACTCTGGGGCCAAGCTGCAAAACAGTACCCACAGTCATACACAGCACAAGGCACACAGGGTACGTATATATACAAAAGTAAAATATAGTAAAATAAAGTAGTAAAATATAGTCACAGTGAAAAAATATAGTCACAGACCCTGAGTTCATGACTGTTGCAACAATCTGCATTTGAACATCATATAGCTTCCCGTCTGCTGAGCGAACACAAGAGGAAAGCACCAACTTCACACTGTTTGTCACACCATACCACCCCCAGCACTCTGGTGGAATGCACTGATTCCGATGCCTCTCTACTGGGCAGATGCAAGCAGCTGACACCTCGGCTTGAGGCCCAGTCCCGCTACAACTGAGGCCGGACAGCTCCCCTGTCACATGCCCCTGCTGCTCGACAAAAAAAGAAACTGAGAGCTGAATTTGCAACATTGCACATTAGCAATGTCCAACAGGGTCTTGTGATCTCAAGCAATGACAAATTAATAAGATGAACACTCACTGTTAGAGTGCACACATCTTTCATGCACCCACTCCCACGTCTATCTGACGCAGGTAGCAACACAGTCTGCACCAAATCCAACTCCGTCAGTTTCTCCACAAACAAGCACCTCACTGATGGGCCAGTCTGCAATACTCTACGTTTGTAATTTCCAGAAGGGTCTTGTGATTGTAGAAAATAAGTTGAAAAAAGACAATAACACCGTTGCATGTTAGCCCCATAGAAGTTGCTGTGTCCGAGCGCCCGCCATCTTATCACTGCTTGGTATGGCTACTGTTCAGCCCATGACCACATGAAACTACTGACAGTTGTGGACACAGCTCAGCTCATCAGGGAAACTATTCTCCACTCTACAGACTCAGTCCACACTTCCTACTGCCTCAGTAAAGCAGTCAGCATTTCAAAGACCTCACCCACCGAGGACATTCTCTCTTCTCCCCTCCCATCGGGCAGGAGATAGAAAAGCTGCCCCTCCAGCAGGCAGAACAACAGCGACTGTGCCACTGTTTTAGACAATTGACCGTCCCCTGGTACGACAGGTGGACTCCTGACCTCACAATCTACCTCCTTATGACCCTGAACCTTCTTGTCTGTCTTCACTGCCCTTTCTCAGTAATTGTAACACTTTATTCTGCACTCTTGTTGGTTTACCTCGTACTACCTCAGTGCACTGTTGTAGTGAATTAATATTTATAAGCTGCATGTAAGACAGGATTTTCACCATACCTTGCTAAATGTGATAATAATAGACAGATTTACCAATTAACAGAGGATTGCAGAGGAAGAGGACGAGGTAGGGGATGGGAGGAATAACCAGGGGAAGGGTAAAGTTTGCAACTGAATGTGGGTGAATTTGGTCCTTTCTGGTTTATTTTCCCCATGTCTGCTGAGTGCACGTGGCTGCAAACACTCGCCCTAGTGGGGCAATCAAAGTGGTGTCTGCCAGTGAATCACATTGACACAGGCTTGACTCCCAAAACTACATTAACCCCACTGGCTTTGAGGAATACAGTATCATTTAAAAACCTCTTGGCTCTATTTTACTCTTTTTAAGGTAATTTCACAAAATATTTAAAAACGCCAGTGGTCTTCTCTCTCCAGGAGAATCTAACTTCCACCCAAGATAGTACAGTCTATATGCTGGCTGTGTGCCCACAGACAGTGATCCATCACCTTAATCACTCAGTGATTTGTTCACCAACACTGTTTCTGACACCAGAGAGAGGTATCCATGGTATTTTCTAACTTTTCAAAGCCCATTTAGAAAATAGTCTACGCCTTTATTTATTCTACCAGAGTGCATGCCCATGCATTTCCCTACACTAAATTCCATCTGTTGCTTCTTTGCCCATTCTCCCAAACTGTCCAGATACTTCTGCAGACTCCCAGTTTCACCGGGTTCGGATATGGCCCAAGTGCGGAGTGAGAGACATGGATGCAGGTCCATAGTTCACAGAGTTTAATGTGAACACGGTTAGAGGGAAATAAAACAAGAAACGCTAGGCCAATCAGGGCCAATAATGAAAACTCTCAAATGGAAAATGAAGCCTACACTGCGGCTGCAAGGAATAACTAAACAGAAAACGAACACCGTTATTCTTCAGAGTCAGTTGACTCGACAGACCGATTGCTCAGGCAAGGCCGAATGCAAACAGGCAGCAAAGCATTGCTGTGCTGGGTTCAAGTCTTGACCAACACTATGACGGAAAGGAAGGAGTTAAATACCATCACAATGAAATAATAATTAGCTGATACGTACATATTCACAAACCCAGTTACCGTATCTACTGCGCTGCCAAATCCATGGTTGTGACACCCAAATTCCGTAGCATTACATGCCCCTCTATTTACCTTCATATCATCTGCAAACCCAGCCATGAAGCCATTAATTATTTCATCCAAATCCAATCATCATGACTCCACCATCCTTGGGGCGGAGAATTCCATGGATTCACCACTCTCAAAGACAAGAATATTCTATGCGCCTCAGTTTAAAAGGATCGGCCAACAATCTTATATATTTGAATAAATCACTCCTCATTTTCATAAACTCCAGAGAATGCAGATACAAGCTGTCTAACCTCTCTGGACAGGACGACCCTCCCATCCAGACAGTAGCCTGGTGAATCTCCTCTGGATTGTTCCCATTGCTAGTACGTATATCAGTTCTTACATTCTCAGAGTGCAAGCACATATTTGATCTTGTGAGTAAACTAGGATGTATAATGTATACATTTCTCTGACATTAAATGTACGTATTGAAACCTATTGCGTAGTATGTTTGAGCGTCTGAAATTGAAGGTCCAAATTCTTCAGAGATTCTTGAACAGTAAAGATGGATTTTTCAGGCTTCCCGTTAGCATCCATCAGTTTATCAATCTTAGTGTTAAGCGAACCAAATTCAAATTTCATATCTTGTATTGAAGAGAATAATACTACTAAAGTAACAGGTTCCTCAGACTTCTCTATTTGTTCCGTTTGTTCCGTTTCGGGAAAAGTCTTGCTGCTTCTCAATTCAATACTAGATCGACATCCTGCCACCATGGTTATGTCATAAATCCTTCAACAGCAATAATGAATCTTCAAACTTAAAACGAATCTATCAGTAGAATGTAAGATAAGTGAAGTAGAGCCACGGTAAAAACACATCTCACTCCATTCGCTGCAAAATGGAGTCCCCATGTTCTTTTCACTGGTACAGGGCAATGCCAGGCTGTGTAACAGCTTCTTCCCTGAGGCTGTGAGACTAATGAATACCCTGCCACCCCTGGGGTCAAAGTCAAAGTATATTTATTATCAACGTGTGTATACAGAATATAACTCAGAGATTTGTCCTCCCTCAGACAGCCATGAAACAAGAAACACCATGGAACCTGTTCAAGGAAACATCAAATACCCAATCTGCAAAAAGAAGAGCAAATTGTGCAAATGTCAAAATGTGAGCGAACAACACACAGAATAAACATCAATCCAGGACTATTCAGCTTAGGCCACAGTTTTCATCAAAATGTCCCTGTCGGCACCAATCGCCCAGATCAAACCACCAAAAACAGCAAAAAACAGTAAACAGAACTAAGAAACGTATGCAACATGAACCTCAAAGTCCCCTGAAAACTAATCCATAGGCCATCCATCATTGCAATGTGGTTTGCAAAACTCCTGGACTTTCCTCCGAGAAGGAGGGGAAGGCGGGTCAAACACAGGCGGGTGGTGACAAACACCTGTCTGACCTCCACTCTCGACTTTCTCAAATTCACCCTCAATCGGAGAGAAGTAATTGAGTCGCTCATAGGCTCGCACTCCATCTCCAGGCCTCTCGGTCGTGCACACCACTTCAAATCTCACCAAACTCCAACGGAGAAACAGCAAAGCACCAGATCGCTCAATCAGGCCAAGGACACACCAGAAAATGTAAGTAACAGGTTCCAATCACATACAGATTAGTAATAGAATCATACTTGAGGGGACTTCCGGTGACGTCATCGTCGAGAATGGTGGCTTAAGTCACTAGCTCCTCCGGAAAACGCGTATTAAGCCACGTTAACCCATTAAATATAATATTTTTTGAAAAATATTTGAACTGAAAAGAGGGGCAAGAGTGGGGAAAAAGAAAAGAAATTTAAAAAACGACACTGCAGAGCCTGCGTCCGAGAGGAGTACAGCAAGCAGCTCTCCTACCCAACAGTGTGCTAACGAGGAGCACGCTGGGCCTCGCTCAGGCAAAGCAGCGAATATCTTCGAAATCCTGAAAGAAATAATGGAGTTTCAGAAAGAATTAAAGCAGCAGCTCCGTGATATTAAGTCAGAGATCGCCAGCGTCAATCAAAAAATAGCAGTGGCAGAGACTCGAATTGAGAAGGTGGAAGATCACGTTCAAAATGTGGAACGGATACTGAGTAAGACAATAAAAGTCATACATCATCAAGAAGGTAAACTGCTTGACCTGGAGGAAAGATCAAGGTGGAAAAATATCAGAATCTATAACATTCCCGAAGGAGCGGAGGGTTCGTCTATGACGGAGTTTGTTGAAAAGTTACTGCAGGATGCGTTGGATCTTCCCCTGGCTATGAAGCTGGAAGTCGAAAGAGCCCACCGCGCGTTAGTCCTGAAACCTACCCAGGATAGAAAGCCATGCTCAATAATAATTAAATTCCTTCGGTACAGTACCAAGGTGGAGATTCTACGAAGAGCCTGGGGTAAGAAGAGAGTGTTTTTGGAGGATAAATTAATATATTTTGACCAAGATTACCCCCCCAGTCCTCCAGAAACGCAAAGAATAATCTGAAGTAAAGCGAATACTAAAGCAAAATAAGATTAGATTTCAAACTCAGTACCCTGCTAAACTTTGAGTGTTTTATGACAACAGGACTCGGTTGTACCAGACAGTGGAAGAGGCGACTACAGACATGAAGGCCAGAGGGTTGCCCATCAGCGTGACCAAAATGAGGGAAAGCCTGGCTGAGGAATTATCCTGCTCTGCTTGGGAAATAGTGTGAGAATCGAGAAGGCAGGAGATGGGAGGAGGCTGAGAGAAATATATCAGGAAGAGACCAGGAGTTTCCCAAAGACAGTCCTCACCCCCTTCAGAAGACCCATAAGGTTTGGCTAACTTTAAAAATGTTGAGAAGCTAAACATCCCCCACAGCTAGACATTTCCTCTAGCTCAACGGAGGGTCATGTACTAGAGACCTCCGCCTTGGAATCACACGTTCATTGCCATTTTTGTTATTATTTGCGTTTCTAGGTTCTTATTTGTTCAGGGAGTGGATCGATTAAGTTTTATTCTAATTTCAATGATACATTGACTGATAAATATAGATGGCTAAAGACAAGGTAAAATTCATTTCTTTTAATGTCAACGGGCTATTAAATCCAATCAAATGTAAGAGAATTTTATCCAAAATGAAAAAAGAACAAGCCCATGTAGTATATTTACAGGAAACTCATTTAAATGATAATGAGCGTAAAAAACTAAAGAGAATGGGCTTCACTAATCTGTTTTTCTCCTCATATAAATTAGGACATAGGAGAGGAGTTGCTATTCTTATCTCAAGTAAGCTAAATTTTGAAAAAGTATTCGAAATGGGAGATAAAGAGGGCAGATATATTCTGGTAAGGGGGAATATAGACGGCAATTCAGTTACTCCATTGAATATATACGCACCTCCGGGAAGTGATATTGGTTCCTTTCAGAAAATTACTGATATTATGGTAATGGAAACAGAAGGTCTCCTGATATGTGGGGGAGACTTAAATTTACAATTACAACCAAACTTAGACTCTTCCATTAGAAAAACCTATCAAACAAAATCTTTACATAAGAAAGTTAATACACTTTTTGAGGATGTTGGTTTAATTGATATATAGAGGGACCTTTTCCCCGACAGAAGGGATTGCACTCATTATTCTGCTCCCCATTCTGTATATACAAGAATAGACTATTTCATAACACTTAGAAAAGACAAAGACAAAATAAACACCTGTAGAATTGGGACAATAGATGTAAGTGACCATGCACCTATATATTTATCTGTTGATTTTGACCTACAACCAAAGAATACTATTCAAGTCTACTCAATGATCTGTACTTCAAGGAACAAATTAAAAAAGAAATTGGCCTCTACTTAGAATTTAATGATAATAGAGAGGTTTCACCTGCCATTTTATGGGATACACTGAAGGTGGTCTTAAGAGGGAAAATTATAGCTATATCTTCATATAAGAAAAAAATAAGGAATAAAACATTAGAGGAATTACAAAATAGGCTGAAGGAACTAGAGAAAAAACACAAATTGAATTTGGCACAGGATACATTAGGGGACATTAAAAGAATTAGGAATGAAATAAGTAATTTGACTACGCAAGAAATCAGGAAAAACTTATTGTTTCTGAAACAGAAACATTATGAAAGTAGATCAAAATCTATGAAAATACACATGGAAACTGAAAAAAAAGATTGCAGACAATACAATTCATAGAATTAGGGACCCAAGAACGAAAATGATAAAAAATAAGCTATGTGAAATTCAAGAAGCTTTTGAAGTGTTTTACAAAATGCTATATTCCAAAGTTCCAGGGGGAAGCATAACCCAAATTGACACCTTCTTGAATTCTCTAGTGTTGCCCACTTTAAGTGAAGAACAAAATAGAACGATGACTGCTGACATAACTGAAGTTGAATTAAAAGCTGCAATTAGTAGGCTTAAATTAAGCAAGTCACCAGGATCAGATGGGTATACAACAAAGCGGTACAAAGAATTTAAAAATGAGTTAATTCCTGTTTTACTCCCCACACTGAACTGGGCTCTAAAAAAGGCACAAATGCCACCCAGTTGGAAGGAAGCGATAGTCTCAGCTTACCAAAAGAAGGCAAGGATAAAATGGAATGCAGGTCATTTAGACCAATATCCATTCTTAATGTAGATTATAGGTTATTTACTTCCATCATGGCCAAATAATTAGAGGAGTTTCTACCTATACTGATACGTAACGATCAGACAGGTTTTATACGACAACACCAGACACAGGACAATATACAAAGGACACTTCACATTATGGATCATATACAAAAAAATAAAATCGAAGCAATAGTGATAAGCCTGAATGCTGAAAAAGCATTTGATTTGGTTAATTGGAATTTTCTTTCCAGAGTTTTACATAGATTTGGTTTCCAAGACACAATTATTAAAACTATACAGACACTATATGATAATCCTACTACCAGGATTAAAATCAATGGATATTTATCAAATAGTCTTACCCTAGAAAGGGGCACGAGACAGGGTTGTGCATGTTCACCACTACTCTTTGCGCTATATCTAGAACTATTAGCTCAACATATCAGACAATATCAGGGGAATTACTATTAAAGGGACAGAGCATAAACTGGCTTGTTATGCGGATGACATTTTGATCTATCTAGGGCAACCAACATACTCTTTACCTAAATTGATGCAATCCTTTGAACAATATGGTCAACTATCAGGATACAAGATCAACATAGATAAAACCCAATTACTTTCATATTACTATAGCCCACCAAGAGAAATTGAAAGTCGATACCCCTGGGCATGGCACACAGAATCTTTCAAATATTTGAGCATCATTATGCCAAAAGATTTGGCAAAATTATCAGAATGTAATTATCAGCCTTTATATAAAAAAAATTAAGGAAGATGTGGCAAGATGGAACCTGATTCCTTTTTTCAGTGTCAGTTCAAGGATTGAGTCTATTAAAATGAATAAACTGCCCAGGCTGTTATATCTCTTTCAGACCCTACCAATAGAGATGAATCAAAATCAATTCAATGAATGGAACAAGATGCTATCATGGTATACTTGGCAAGGTAAGAGGCCCAGAGTTCATCTCAAAACTTTGCAATTAGCAAAGGAAAGGGGGGGATGGGGCCTACCTTCTCTTAGAGATTATTATTTTGCAGCACAGTTGAGAGCTGTGATATGCTGGTGCAACCCATCATATGATGCTCAATGGAAAAACATTGAGGAGCGGATACTTCCCATCCCCATCCAAGCAATTTTGGCTGATAACAACCTGCAAAGGTACATAAATTCTATTAATAACCCATGGGTGAAATTGACTCTTAAAATATGGAAAAGAATATTATCTAGAGGGAGATATTGCAATTCTTAAATGGTGTGGATATGACTCGGATTTTACATCAAATAAATTGGATGGTAGATTTAAGGACTGGACAGCTAAATGAATAACAGTTCTTTGCAACATAATGTAAGAAGGAACACTGTTCAGTTTTGAAATGCTTAAAGAGAAACACTTATTAGAAAAACAAGATTTTTATCGGTATTTACAGATGCGACAATATGTTAATAAGATGCTTAGAAATGTAACCAAGGCAAATACATGCTTGAGAGAGCTCCTTAGAAAAGCATATAATTCAGATAATGGTAGTAGAATCATTTCAAACATGTATAAGGGGTTGTCAAATCTTAAAACACATTCGACTTCATACATTAAAACAAAATAGACAATGGACAATAGACAATAGGTGCAGAAGTAGACCATTCGGCCCTTCGAGCCTGCACCGCCATTTTGAGATCATGGCTGATCAACTACTATCAATACCCGGTTCCTGCCTTGTCCCCATATCCCTTGATTCCCCTATCCACAGATATCTATCTAGCTCCTTCTTGAAAGCATCCAGAGAATTGGCCTCCACTACCTTCTGAGGCAGTGCATTCCAGAACCCCACAACTCTCTGGGAGAAGAAGTTTTTCCTTACCTCTGTACTAAATGACCTACCCCTTATTCTCAAACCATGCCCTCTGGTACTGGACTCTCCCAGCATCTGGAACATATTTCCCGCCTCTATCTTGTCCAATCCCTTAATAATCTTATACGTTTCAATCAGATCCCCTCTCAATCTCCTTAATTCCAGTGTGTACAAGCCCAGTCTCTCTAACCTCTCTGCGTAAGACAGTCCAGACATCCCAGGAATTAACCTTGTGAATCTACGCTGCACTTCCTCTACAGCCAGGATGTCCTTCCTTAACCCTGGAGACCAAAACTGTACACAATACTCCAGGTGTGGTCTCACCAGGGCTCCGTACAAATGCAAGAGGATTTCCTTGCTGTTGTACTCAATTCCCTTTGTAATAAAGGCCAACATTCCATTAGTCTTCTTCACTGCCTGCTGCACTTGCTCATTCACCTTCAGTGACTGATGAACAAGGACTCCGAGATCTCTTTGTATTACTCCCTTACCCAACTCTATACCATTCAGATAATAATCTGCCATCTTGTTCTTACTCCCAAAGTGGATAACCTCACACTTATTCACATTAAACGCCATCTGCCAAGTATCTGCCCACTCACCCAGCCTATCCAAGTCACCCTGAATTCTCCTAACATCCTCATCACATGTCACACTGCCACCCACCTTAGTATCATCAGCAAATTTGCTGATGTTATTTTCTATGCCTTCATCCAAATCGTTAATGTAAATGGTAAACAGCTGTGGTCCCAATACCGAGCCCTGTGGCACCCCACTAGTCACCACCTGCCATTCCGAGAAACACCCATTCACTGCTACCCTTTGCTTTCTATCTGCCAACCAGTTTTCTATCCATGTCAATACCTTTCCCCCGATGCCCTGAGCTTTGATTTTACGCACCAATCTTCTATGTGGGACCTTATCAAATGCCTTCTGAAAATCGAGGTACACTACATCCACTGGATCTCCCCCGTCTAACTTCCTGGTTACATCCTCGAAAAACTCCAACAGATTAGTCAAGCATGATTTACCCTTGGTAAATCCATGCTGGCTCAGCTCAATACTATCACTGCTATCTAGATATGCCACTATTTCATCCTTAATAATGGACTCTAGCATCTTCCCCACCACTGATGTCAGGCTGACAGGTCGATAGTTCTCTGTTTTCTCCCTCCCTCCTTTCTTAAAAAGTGGGATAATATTAGCCATTCTCCAATCCTCAGGAACTGATCCTGAATCTAAGGACCATTGGAAAATGATTACCAATGCATCTGCAATTTCCAGGGCCACCTCCTTTAGTACCCTAGGGTGCAGACCATCTGGACCTGGGGATTTGTCAGCCTTCAGTCCCATCAGTCTTCTCATCACCGTTTCCTTCCGAATGTCAATCTGTTTCATTTCCTCTGTTACCCTATGTCCTTGGCCCATCCAAACATCTGGGAGATTGCTTGTGTCTTCCTTAGTGAAAACTGAACTGTCTGTCCATTGGTTGCTGGCGTAATCTTGGAGAGGTCACAGAGAGGTGTGATCAGTAAGACAGTTCTACTCTCACTGGTCGTTCTGGCAGATCCAGCCGTGTCCTGCTGCCACTCCGGGGCTGAAGGAGTTTTGTGGCAGCAGGTCAACCGGACAATTCCCAGCCAGCTTGGAGTGGTGTGTCCCCAGGATTGCAGCGGGGTGTGTGTGGTGTTGTGTAGTTAGTATTTCAGAAGTATGAGTGACCTTGTATTAAGCATTGTTGTTGGTTTAAATAATTAATTACGAGTTATATGTATAAATACATGACTTGCACATGTCGTCATGCTACCACGTGGTAAGTCCACGCCTTGCTTAAAGTAAGACAAAACAAAGTACACGACTAATCTCCCAACTCTCTTGTTTTCCTTTGAACTGGTTTAATGTTTTGAATTTACGAAATATAACAATAGCTACCGACCTGTTGAAGCCCACCGAGGAACAGCGAGTGAAAGAAACAGCACAGCATGAGCAGAGACAGACCATTTAAAACAGGCAGAAAACACGGAAGAATTCAGGGGTCAGGGTTTAAGGGCATAATGTTTGCTCCAACCAAACCGGCAGAAATGAGCTTTGCTGATATTGTGAAAGGAATGCAGGGATATTTAGAACCAAAGATGTTGTTGATTACAGAACTCTTTAGGTTTTATAAACAGAGTCAAAAAGCAGGAGAATCCATTTCACCGTATGTGGCTGAACAGAAGAAACTAGTATTTCGGAAATGGGCTTACGGATGCACCGACAGATCATTAAGTTTGTGGAGTCTTACAAGAAAGAATTCAAACTCGGTTCTTAACTGAAGCTTAACTTACATTAAAAAAGAACAGTTATGGCCTTGATGAAGGTGGGTTTTCAGGAGAAACTATCAGCTGACATGAATCATGGAGCGAGATTTGCCCTTGTTATATGAGTTACTGAGGAAGGGGCATAGCCAATCATATCTGTTGGTTAATCCAGTAGTACAGGGTGTGTTTCTTATTTTGCCATGACTTGTGCTAAAACCAAAGTAAAGTCTGGGTTACACACACAAAATGCTGGTGGAACACAGCAGGCCAGGCAGCATCTATAGGGAGAAGCACTGTCAACGTTTCAGGCCGAGACCCTTCATGAGGACTAACTGAAAGAAAAGATAGTAAGAGATTTGAAAGTAGGAGGGGGAGGGGTAAATCTGAACTGATAGGAGAAGACAGGAGGGGGTGGGCTGAAGCTAAGAGCTGGAAAGGTGATTGACAAAAGGGATACAGAGCTGGAGAAGGGAAAGGATCATGGGACAGGAGGCCTAGGGAGAAAGAAAGGGGGAGGGGAGCACCAGACGGAAATGGAGAACAGACAAAGAGTGATGGGCAGGGAGAGAAAAAAAGGAGGGGAGTATAAGTAAATCAGGGATGGGGTAAGAAGGGGAGGCGGGGCATTAATGGAAGTTAGAGAAGTCAATATTCATGCCATCAGGTTGGAGGCTACCCAGACATGATATGAGGTGTTGTTCCTCCAACCTGAGTGTCTTTGGCTGCATCTTGACAGTAGAGGAGGCCAAGGATAGACATATCAGAATGGGAATGGGACATGGAATTAAAATGTGTGGCCACTGGGAGATCCTGCTTTCTCTGGCAGACAGAACGTAGGTCTCCCAGTCTGCGTCGGGTCTCACCAATATATAAAAGGCCGCACCGGGAGCACCTGACGCAGTATACCACTCCAGCCGACTTACAGGTGAAGTGTCACCTCACCTGGAAGGACTGTCTGAAGTCCGGGTTGCAACCTCTGCCTGACTTGATGCCAGTCTGCGCGAGGGGGTAAAAAGGCCACGCAAGTTATGCAGGCAATGGCACCATGGGAGATATGCTGGTCCTCCTGCCTCTTTGATATTCGTATGGATGATGTGTTCATTGATGGTTTGGAAGGGGTTATTGAGGACTGGAAGGGGTTATTGAGGCCTGGAAGGGGACTGGGAAGGTTGACCTCTCCCACCTCGATGACAAACAACCAGTGGAGCTTCAGAGAGTGTTTGCTGGTTTTCCTCAGTTGTTCCAGCAGAGACCAGGGCTGACAAAGGTCCTAACACACTCCTTCAGGATCAGGGTTCACTACGCCAACACTGCCACAGACTGCCAGAGTGAACTGTGGGAGCCCTGAATAATGAGAATTGGACCAAGCCAGAGCTGGGAGTCATCGAGCCTCCAGATAGTGAGTGGAGCTGTCCTACTGTTACTGTCCCCGGGAAGGATGGTACCCTGAGGTTATGCATTGATTTCCGGAAGTTAAATGCCATTTCCTTACTTGAAGCCTATCCCATGTCTCGTATTGACGATCTACTGGAAATGATCAGAGGGCAAATGATATCACTACACTGGATCGTAATAAAGGCTACTGGCAGGTTCCCCTGGACAACCAATCACTACCTTCCACACACCCTGGGTCTGCTTCCATTCACCATGATGCCCCGTGATCCTCATAGTTCTCCAGCGACTGATGGACCGAGTCCTGCAAGGTTGTGAGGACTGTAGTGTGGCCTGCCGAGATGATGTGGTTGTCTAAAGCCAAGCGTGGTCAAAGCACTTCAACCATTTGTAAAGGATCTTGGGGAATATTCATGCTGTCGGTCTCACCCTCAATCTACAAAACTGTAAGTGGGAAATTACGAAAAAAAATTCTTTGTCATTTGGCATGTCGGGGGTTAATTTATACATCAGCCGGGAGCGTTTTTACTGTGCCATTTATCGAATGGACCATTTGAAGGATGCAGCACCTCTTTCCTATTTGTGGTGAAGACACTGTCTGGTTTTCAGTCACCTCGGCAGTAAAGGAACAGCACACTGCATGGGCTCAGCCTCTCTTCCTTCTGTCCCCAGGCATTCATTTTCACACTGAAGTCACCACAGGTGCCAAAATATTATTGGGAAAGTACTCTGCAAATATATGCACAATCTAATCTAAGTATCTGTTTGTGGAATATTTAGCTTTGTTGTCCATGCAACTTGGAGAACCTGGATATTTGGTCGAATCTTGTAAATACAGGATTGATATGCATCAGACTCACTTACCAAGTCTGTGAATCTGCTCCCCAGAACAACATTCTGCTGCCATTGTGCTAAGTGAGCACAGGTCAGTTATTCCCCTGGTATATTCCTATAATGGATTCGTTTTTGCTGCCAGTCCCACCATACACAGTGGAATATTCCATTTCTTTAATAATGGGGATCAGTATCGAGAAAGTTTGAAATACTTTTTTCCAATATTTTCCAACAGTCGGACATGTCCAAAACTGTTGCACGGAGCAAATGAGGAGAACCCAAGTGCAGGACACGGGCACAGAGATTGAGTTGGGGATGCGGGCGCAGATGTGAACGTTGAACAGCAAACCGAAGGAATCTTGACACGGAGCTCTGATATGGAGTCTTAACACGGAGACAGGGTTTTCCTGGAATATCTTGAAACTGGAGCTGAACTTAGAACTAACGGTTCTAAGCGGTCAGGAAATGAAGTTATCACATGGGAAAAGACTAACAAACTGGCAACCTGTGATAGTGACACCATCGTACTTATTTCAGTCTCTGATGAAAACCACGTGTACTGTAATTGAGTAAACTAGCAGCAATTGGAGATCTAATGACTGAAATTAGGGCATAATCAGGGAGAAAGGAGTGTTAAAGCCAACCACAAGCATGACAAAAACATATGAATGAATGAAGCTTCTCCATTATTACATTTATCACAATACGGAAATATATCTAAATAAAAATGAGACAACTTGTCCTTGGTCATCTGGGCCCTATGGACCACTTTAAATTGTAGAGTGGCGGACACATAACGATGAAGTGCTAACCAATTTAAAAATTTGATTCCAAGTTTCCACAGAAATTGAAGTCTGTAAATCTTGTTCCCAAAGATTTTTAACTTTATCTAAAGGAACACTTCTCATTCCCAACAGCATATTATAAATATTAGATATAGATCCATTATAGAAAGGTTTCAAATTAAAAATTACATCTAGTAGATTCTGATCAGGTCTTTTAGGAAATGTACTTATTTGAGACCGTAAAAAAATCTCTTATTTGTAGGTATTGAAAAAAATGAGTTTTGGGTAACCTATATTTAGTTGACAGTTGTTCAATTGAAAAGAAACTTCCTTCTACAAACAAGTCCTGAAAGCATTGAATACCTAATCTATTCCATTCTTTAAAAGCCACATCAATCTTAGAGGGTTTAAAAAAGTAAACTTTACGCCTAATCCTTTGACCACTTTATTTGATATTGTTGAAGGAAAGGATATTATTTTGGAGTCATCTGACTTGCACATTTTGTCTTTTATTTCTCTTATGGCCAGAAGGATGCTCTTGCTTAAATGGAAAGATGTGATCCCTCCTATTCACGCCCAATGGTTAGGTGATGTGATGTCATGTTTAAATTTAGAGAAGGTATGATGTTACATCTCTGAATCTAGCCAAGACTTACAAACATTGTGGGAACCTCTTTTGAATTATTTTCAAAACCTTTGATTTGCTGTTAAAGCACAGATGATGACTAATAATTTTTTTCCTTTTTTTTCTTTACTAATCAGCTTCGGTCTTGGTAGTGGGTTAGATTTTTAAAAAATAATAAAATTACTATATTTCAATGTTACAAATTAATTAGTCTGTATGAATATAGGGTAAGGAGTCTTTATATGCAATTTAGTATAATATATTGATATATTTTTTCTTGTACAGTACTCTGTATTCTTATATGTAAATTAATAATAATATTGGAAAGAATAATGGGGATCTGTAAATGTGTGTATGTTGTTGTTTGTAGTATTTAAGGTGGATGTCAGTTATTTTGTAATATGAGTGTAACTGCATTGTGCATCATATTCTGATTTATTTGCAGTCTTAAGTTAACGTTGTGGGTAATTCCAATGTTATGCCCTGGTGCCTTAAGAAAACGGGGCGGTTCGCTCTCAGTGTGAGTGAGCGATCGAGCTGCCAGGAGTTCAGACTGGACAAAAATAGTGTGGGGCTATTCAGACGAGAAAATCGGCGGATGCTGGAAATCCAAGCAGCACACACAAAATGCTGGAGGAACTCAGCAGGCCAGGCAGCGTCCATGGAAAAGAATAAAGAGTCAACGTTTCGGGCCGAGACCCTTCATCAGGATTTATTTGTTGTGTTTTCTGTTAGATAGCCTTTTGTATATATATTGGCAGTTTTATTTTTGCTAACTTTTGTTAGTTTGATTTTGACAAGCTTAATAAACACCCTTGCTCCATAGTGCTAAGCGAGTCCAGCCACTTTTTCCTGCGGTCATAACCCAGATATTGTAATGGTGGGGCAGCAGACAGAATGGACCATCGTAAGGGTACCTAAGGGGTGTTGGTGTGCATCCAGCGAACGCTGCTGAGAGGCCGACCTGAGATCCTGGTGTCAGAAATGAAATTACCCAGCACTTGTAATGGCTGCCCGTACACCAGCTCAGCCGAGGATGACTGCAGGTCCTCCTTTGGAGTAATTCTGAGCCCCAGCAGGACCCACGGGAGACGATCGTGACGACACTTATCCGTCAGGGAAATCCTCAGAGCAGCCTTTAAAGATCCATCATGGTGTGGTTATAAAGGACAGAATGGATAGACCCCTTCCCTTGGAGTGGAGGATGCTGAGGGGAGACCTGACAGAGGTACAATATCCTTACAGGCAAAGACAGGGTCGTCCATATTTGAAACCTAACCCATGGCAAATGTGTCTGAAACTAGAGAGACGGTTCGGGCAATGGTGAGGAGGTTCAGAGGGGATCTGAGGAAGAATGTTCACATGAAGGTGGGGGGGGTTTGGTACCTGGAACACACTACTTGAGGGATGGTGGAGGGACAGACTCACAATGTTTAAGAAATACCTTGAGAAGCACTTGAATAACCAAGGCAGAGAAGGTTATGGACCAAGTGTCAGTGAATGGGAATAATGTGGATTGGTCATTAATGGTTGGGACAGACATAGTGGGCTGGAGAGTCTGTTTCTGTGGTTAAGACTGACAGAGTCCTGCAGACTCAGGACATTGTACACTTTGATCAGACACTCTGGCCCCAAAATAAACCAAGAAAATCATGAAGGTGTGAGGAACGTGTTGTCTATGAAAGGTGGGAAGACTCAGTTACAAGGCCTGAGAGCAGAGAGACGGGGTAACATTTATGGAACAGATGTAGAAACCACAACAGTTATACATTCCATCTGGTGTAGAAATGCAGGAGGAAAAGCAATTCAGTCACAGCCACAGGAGAAGCTGCGGATAATGTTGGATCCATGGAGGAATGGTGTAATGTGACAAACCTGACCCTCGGGCACATGTCAGTCCCACCACATGCACACCGTTCAAAAAGCAGAAAGAGAGGATCAGAGTAATATTGAATAACACTGGACTGTAGAAGCTTTGATAATATAGAACAGAACCAGGCTGAGTGAAGGAGCCCCATAATTAGAAATAGGACAACTTGTGAGATGAATGAGGAATATTTCTTAATTTATAGTTGTTTTTGTCTATTGCATGGTGCTACTCAAAAAAAGTTCAAAGTAAATGTATTATCAAATAAAATAAAACCCGAGATTCATTTATTTGCCAGCATTCACAGTAAATCTAAGAAACACAATAAAATCAATGAAAGATTGCAGTCAACAAGACAAACAATGAATGTGCAAAGGAACACAAGCTGAACAAATACTTAATAAATAAATAAACAATAAATATCAGAATCAGGTTTATCATCACTGTCGTGAAATTTGTTCTGCAACAGCAACATAATAATAAAACACTGTACATTACAGTAAATACATTTTTATAAAGGCAAATTAAACAAGTAGCCCAATCAGCAGCAGGAGCAGGCCACAGTGACGAGGTTTCTCACAGGTCAGTGACACTTGTTTAAAGGTACAGAAGGGACTTTTGGGACCCCATTGTTGGGAGTAGGCCAGTGGCGAGAATAGGAGTATCGGACTTTGGCTCAAAAGAAGTGTTGGGACTGGGTAAGCTTTTGTTAACATTGAAACATAGAAAACTTACAGCACAATACAGGCTCTTTGGCCCACAAGGTTGTGCCGAACATGTCCCTACCCTAGAAATTACTGGGCTTACCTATAGCCCTCTTACTTTTCTAACCTCTATGTACCTATCCAAAAGTCTCTTAAAAGACCCCATCATATCTGCCTCCACCACTGTTGCCGGCAGCCCACTCCACACTCTACTCTAGAGTAAAAAACCTACCCCTGACTTCTCCTCTGTATCTACTCCCCAGCACCTTAAAACTGTGTCCTCTTGTGGCAACCATTTCAGCCCTGGGAAAAAGCCTCTAACTATCCACACAATCAACGCCTCTCAACATCTTACAGAAACAGAGATAGAAACATAGAAAATAGGTGCAGGAGTAGGCCATTCAGTATGATCATGGCTTATCATCCAATTCAGAACCCTGTACCTGCTTTCTCTCCATACCCCCTGATCCCTTTAGCCACAAGGGCCATATCTAACTTCCTCATAAATATAGCCAATGAACCGGCCTCAACTGTTTCCTGTGGCAGAGAATTCCACAGATACACCACTCTCTGCGTGAAGAAGTTTTTCCTCATCTCGGTCCTAAAAGGCTTCCCCCTTTATCCTTAAACTGTGACCCCTCGTTCTGGACTTCCCCAACATCAGAAACTACCTTCCTGCATCTAGCCTGTCTAATCCCTTTAGAATTTTATATGTTTCAATAAGATCCCCCCTCAATTTTCTAAATTCTAGTGAGTATAAGCCTAGTCAATCCAGTCTTTCTTCATATGAAAGTCCTGCCATCCCAGGAATCAATCTGGTGAACCTTCTTTGTACTCCCTCTATGGCAAGAATATCTTTCCTCAGATTAGGGGATCAAAACTGCACACAATATTCTAGGTGCAGACTCACCAAGGCCTTGTACAACTGCAGTAGAACCTCCCTGCTCCTGTACTCAAATCCTTTTGCTATGAATGCCAACATACCATTTGCCTTTTTCACCGCCTGCTGTACTTGCATGCCCACCTTCAATGACTAGTGTACAATGACACCTCGGTCTCGTTGCATTTTACACCTCTATCAGGTCAGCCCTCATCCTCCGTCACTCCAAGGAGAAAACCAAGTTCACTCAACCTATTCTCATAAGCCATGTCCCCAATCCAGGAACCATCCTTGTAAATCTCCTCTGCACCCTTTCTATGGCTTCCACATCCTTCCTGTAGTGAGGCAACCAGAACTGAGCACAGTACTCCAAATGGAGTCTGACCAGGGTCCTATATAGCTGCAACTTTACCTCTCGGCTCCTAAATTCAATTCCACGATTGATGAAGGCCAAGACACCATACGCCTTCTTAACCACAGAGTCAACCTGCACAGCTGCTTTTGAGCGTCCTATGGACTCGGAGTCCAAGATCCCTCTGATCCTCCACACTGCCAAAAGTCTTACCATTAATACTATATTCTGCCATCATATTTGACCTTCCAAAATGAACCACTTCACACTTATTCAGGTTGAACTCCATCTGCCACTTCTCAGCCCAGTTTTGCATCCTATCAACGTCCCGCTGTAACCACTGACAGCCCTCCACACTGTCCACAACACCTCCAACCTTAGTGTCATCAGCAAACTTACTAACCCATCCCTCCACTTCCTCATCCAGGTCATTTATAAAAATCACAAAGTGTATGGGTCCCAGAACAGATCCCTAAGGCACACCTCTGGTCACTGGCCTCCATGTAGAATATGACCCATCTACAACCACTCTTTGCTTTCTGTGGACACGCCAGTTCTGGATCCACAAGGCAATGTGCCCTTGGTTCCCATGCCTCCTTACTTTCTCAATAAGCCTTACATGGGGTACCTTAGCAAATGCCTTGCTGAAATTCATATACACTACATCTACTGCTCTTACTTCATCAATATGTTTAGTCGCATCCTCAAAAAATTCGATCAGGCTCATAAGGCACGACCTGCCCTTGACAAAGCCATGCTGACTATTGCTAATCATATTATGCCTCTCCAAATGTTCATAAATCCTGCCTATCAGGATCTTCTCCATCAACTTCCCAACCACTGAGTTAAGACTCACTGGTCTATAATTTTCTGGTCTATCTCTACTCCCTTTCTTGAATAAAGAAACAACATTTGCAACCCTCCAATCCTCTGGACCCTCTCCTGTCCCTATTGATGATGCAAAGGTCATCGCCGGAGGCTCAGCAATCTCCTTCCTCGCCCCCCACAGTAGCCCGGGGTACATCTCATCCGGGCCCAGCGACATCCAACTTGATGGATTCCAAAAGCTCCAGCACATCCTCTTTCTTAATATCTTCCTGCTCAAGCTTTTCAGTCTGCTGCAAGTCATCACTACAATCACCAAGATCCTTTTCCATAGTGAATACTGAAGTAAAGTATTCATTAAGTACCTCTGCTATTTCCTCCAGTTCCATACACACTTTCCCACTGTCACACTTGATAGGTCCTATTCTTTCATGTCTTAAGGTTCCCATTTTTTCTCTTACTGTACCTAGTGTAATAAATGGTTTTTGTGTGCTCTTCATACTGTTTGTTGGAGGCAGAGAAGACCCAAAGTCTCCCAGGGAACTACATCTGCATGAAGTGCATCCAGGTGCAACTCCTTGAAGACTGTGTCAGGGATCTGGAGCGGCAGCTGGATGACCTTTGATTTGTATGGGAGAATGAGGACCAATCCGAGATACAGGGAAGTAGTCACCCCAAAATTGCAGGAGGCGAGTAGCTGGGTGACTGTCAGGGGAAATGGAAATGTGAATAGACAGTTAGCACAGAGCACCCCTGTGGCCATTCCCCTCAATAAGTGTACCGTTTTGGATACTGTTGTGGGGGACGACCTCCCAGGTGAGTGCCATGGAGACTGGGTTACTCGCACTGAACATAGGTCCATGGTGCAGAAGGGAAAGAAGGAGAAGAGGGGAATGGTAGTGATAGGGGACTCAATAGTCAGGGAACAGACAGGAGATTCTGTGGATATGAATGGGACACCAGGATGAGTTATGTTGTCTCCCTGGTGCCAGGGTCAGGTACATCTTGGATCACGTCTACAATATTTTGGAAAGGGAGGGAGAACAGCCAGATGTCTTTGTACATATTGGTACCAATAACATAGGAATGAAAAGCATAGAGGTCCTGAAGAGAGAATTTAGACAGCTGGCAGAAAGCTGAGAAGCAGGATCTCCAGGGTAGTAATTTCCGGATTGCTACCTGTGCCATGAACCAGTGAGGGTAGAAATAGGATAATTCAGCAAATTAATGCATGGCTGAGAAGCTGGTGTGGGGGCAGGGCTTCAGGTTCTTGGATCATTGGGATTTCTTCTGGAGGAGATACAACCTGTTCAAAAGTTATGGGATACAGCTGAACAGGTTGGGGTCTGGAGTGAAGGGACTCGGGGTAGGATGGATAGTAAATAAGCAAAGATAGCGTGCAGTCAGACTGTCAGGAAGAGCAGGCAGATAATAGGACAAAATTGCAGCCAACAGGGTGAGTATGTGTATTGGGGATGCAAAATCGAAAAGGATCACAGTACTCAGTGTTATATCTCAATGTATGAAGGACATTTACAGATTGTCAGGTATGCTGTTGTAGCCATCACTGAATCGTGGCTGACAGATGGTTGTAGCTGGGAGCTAAACATCCAAGGTTACACGTTGTATCGGAGGGATAGAAAAAAAAGCAGAGGGAGTGTCGTGGCTCTGTTGGTTAAAAAAAAAATGGCATCAGATCAGTAGAAAGATGTGACATAAGATCAGAATATGTTGAATCCTTGTGGGTTGAGTTGAGAAACTGCAAGGGTAAAAGGACCTTGATAGCAGTTATATACAGGCCTCCCAACAGGGGCTGGGATGTGGACCACAGATTACAACAAGAAATAGAAAAGGCAAGTCAAAAGGGCAATGTTATGACAGTCATGGGAGATTTTAACATGCAGGTCGATTGGAAAATGAGGTTGGAAATGGATCTCAAGAGAGTGAGTTGGTTGAATGCCTATGAGATGGCTTTTTAGAGCAGTTTGCCATTGAGCCTACGAGGGGATCTGCTATACTGGATTGGGTGTTATGTAATTAACCGGAGGTGATTAGGGAGCTTAAGGTAAAAGAACCTTAGGAACCAGTGATTGCAATATGATTGAGTTCAGCTTGAAATTTGATAAGAGAGAAAGTGAAGTCTGATGTAGCAGTATTTCAGTGGAGTAAGGGAAATTACAGTATTACGTGAGGGGAGTTGGCCAAAATAAATTGGAAGGAGATGCTGGCAGGGATGACAGCAGAGCAGCAATGGCTTGAGCTTCTGGGAAAAATGAGGAAGACAAGGGATAGATGTATTTCAAAAATGAAGAAATATTGAAATAGCAAAATAGTACAACCGTGGCTGACAAGGGAAGACAAAGCTAATGTAAAAGTCAAAGAGAGGGCATACAACAAAGCAAAATTAGCAGGAAGACAGAGGATTGGAAATCTTTTAAAAAGCTACAGACAGCAACTAAATGAATCATTAGGAGGGAAAAGATTAATTCTGAAAGCAAGCTGTCAAACAATATCAAAGTGGATAATAAAAACTTTTTCCAAGTATGTAAAAAATGAAAGAGAGGTAAGAGTGGATATAGGACCACTTCAAAATGAGGCCAGAGAAATATCAACGGGGACAAGGAGATGCCAGATGAACTAAATGAGTGCTTTGCATCAGTCTTCACTTGGAAGCCATAAGCAAGTATGCCTGATGTTCAAGGGTGTGAAGGATGAGAAGCGAGTGCATTACAAGGGAGAAGGTGCTCAGAAAAGCTTAAAGTCTCAAGGCTACACAAGTCACCGGGACCAGATGAACTGCACCCTAGGGTTCTGGAACAGGTAGTGGTAGAGATTTTGGAGGCATTAGTAATGATCTTTCAAAAATTATTGAACTCTGCCATGATGCCAGAGGATTGCAAAATTGCAAATATCACTCCATTCTTTAAAGAGGGCGGCAGTAGAAAGGAAATTATAGACCAGTTAGTCTGACCTCAATGACAGGTAAGATGTTGGAGTAAAGGATGAGGTTAAGTAGTACTTGGGGACACAGGGCAAGACAGGACAACGTCAGCATGATTTCCTTCAGGGGAAATCTTGCCTGATGAACCTGTTGGAATTTTTTGAGATTGCACGTAGGATAGATAAAGGGGATGCAGTGGATGTTGTACATTTTGACTTTCAGAAGGCCTTTGACAAGGTGCCACACATGAGGCTGCTTACCAAGTTAAGAGCCCATGGTATTACAGGAAATTTACTAACATGGTTAGAGCATTGGCTGATTGGTAGGAGGCAGCCAGTGGGAATAAAAGGATTGTCTTCTGGTTGGCTGCCAGAGACTAATGGTGTTCTACAGGGGTCGGTGTTGGTACAGCTTCTTTTTATGCTGTATATCAATGATTTAGATGATGGAATAGATGGCTTTGTTGCCGAGTTTGCAAATGATATGAAGATTAGTGGAGGGGCAGGTAGTGTTGAAGAAACAGGTAGGCTGCAGGAAGACTTAGACAGATTAGAATGGGCAAGAGAATGGTAAATGAAATATAATGTTGGAAGATGCAAAGTCATGCACTTTAGTAGTAGAAATAAATGAGCAGACTATTTTCTAAACAGGGAGGAAATCCAGAAATCTGAGATGCATAGAGATTTGGGAGTCCTTGTGCAGAACACCCTGAAGGTTAATTTGCAGGTTGAGTCGATGGTGAGGAAGGCAAATGCAATGTTAGCATTCATTTCAAGAGGTCTCGAATACAAGAGCAGGGATGTGATGCTGAGGCCTTATAAGGCACTGGTGAGGCCTCACTGAGTATTGTGAACAGTTTTGGGCTCCTCATCTAAGAAAAGATGTGCTGGCATTGGAGAGGACCCAGAGGAGGTTCACAAGGATGATTCTGGGAATGAAAGGGTTATCATACAAGGAATGTTTGATGGCTCTGGGTCTGTGCTCACTGGAATTCAGAAGGATGAGGGGGGACCTCATTGAAACCTTTCTAATGTTGAAAGGCCTGGACAGAGTAGATGTGGAAAGGATGTTTCCCATGGTGGGGGAGTATAGGACAAGAGGGCACAGCCTCAGGACAGAGGGGCATCCATTAAAACAGAGATACAGAGATTTCTTTAGCCAGAAGGTGGTGAATTTGTGGAATTTATTACCACAGGCAGCTGTGGAGACCAGGTCGTTGGGTGTATTTAAGGCAGAGCTGGTCAGGTTTTGATGGGACATGACATCAAAGGTTATGGGGAGAAGGCCAGGGAGTGGGGCTGAGGAGAAGAAAAAGGGATCAGCCATGGTTTAAAGTCGGAGCAGACTTGATGACCAAATGGGCTAATTCTTTTCCCAAGTCTAAAGACGTTTTGGAAACCTGTTGGTTACTGCCCCTGGATCAAGAGCCTGATGGTTGAGAGGTGATAACTGCCACAAAACAACAATTTTCATGACATTGCCACTGATATTAAACCTGATTCTGAATGATGGTGCAATTAGGTAAATCCTTGACTTCCAACTTTGCAGAAGGTAACTAGGAGCTTCTCAGAAACATAGTCACCACTGTACCAGACACCATTTTATTGGTCCTTGCCAGATCTCTCCCTGGTCACTGTTGCCTCATCAGGAACCACTCCTCATGTCTTCTCCCACACCCTCCCAGAAATGCAGATTCTCCTTAAATCCATAATACACATCATTCCCACATTGTCCGGAGTCCTAGTGGCTGCATCCTTCAAATTCCAATGTTCCCACCACCACAAACACCGCCAGACAGGGAGATGGAGTAAACATCGACTTTATTTGGATTCTGTATTAAAAAGCCTTGACATTGAAGCACAAATGAACCTTTCCCTCCCTCCCCACCACCAGCATAAAATCACATTTCCAGATCTCCCTGTGATTACCCCCACAGCCCATGGGTTAAAGTGACAACATAACTCAAGGACCTAACATCTACTCCCCTCCCATCCCACACGGGCCAGAAGCCACTCTCAGTCAACAGTCAAATTGACTGAATGAGCAAATCTATTCGTCCAGCTGTGAGTCTCCAGATGCCGACCAGGGCTGAGCTGTGGGTCAGAGCTGTTCCCCACTAAGCCCCTTCCCTTCATCCCACACACGCTAAAGTAATTCAGCTTCCTTTGAAAAACAAAACAACATTCTCTTGCAGTGAATCAGCAAATTATCAGTATTCCCAAGCATGAAGATCAAAGCATAAATCATTGATTTCCCTGGAGAATAACTCGCTAATCACCCAGGGTCCCAGGATTACACTCTGTTCCCATAGATTCCTTCATCAATATCCCACCGTGAACTGAATTTCCTGCAGAGGGGGAGAGAGGCGAGGAGAAATGGTTATGGAGTGAGGCATCAGCAGTAAACCTCCCCAACACTGACAATGAAACCTACTAAACCCCCCCCCCCAACACTGGGAATAATGTCCAGTGATTCCAATTCCCAATAAGCAGTACATCATAATCAAACATTAAACCCATTCCCCACCACACCACAACCATAACACATCCCACAAAACCCATCTGCCCCCACCACCGTAAATCACCCACAACACCCCCGTACCCCAAACTCTCCCTACAACACCTAGCCCACCTCCACCCCAAAACACCAGTGGTGGGCAACCCTGGAAAAGCAGCAATTCCAATGACAAACCATGAAAACTGGGCACTGGATTCCTGGAATGGAACGGAGCAGGAGGCCATTCCCAGGTTGAGGTGCTGTGGGGACTGGTTACACCCCCTCCCACAGTTCCGGTTCCGGACTGGGATTTCTCAGTGCCCAGACTGTGCTGTAATGACCAGCTCCAGCTCCAGTGACAAGAGCTGAGAAGCCCAGCATTGACCGGTGTCCAACACGGTTCCTACCTCAGGCCGTGGCAGAGGAGTTGGAGGAGGATTCTCCTTTGTCAGAAGCTGTGAATGGAAGGACAGGCAGGAAAACATTTATTACCAATGCAGTGCAGACTCAGAGAAACAAAGACAGCCACATCACACAATACACCACCGAACAAACACAGGTACAGTATTGTTGATGGAATCTTAAGTTTTATTCATTATGGAGTGTGCCTTTAAGAACCATATCCCACAGCTGAGGGGAGGGGGGAGAGGGAGAGGAGGAGCTACATGATGGACAGCTGGTGTCAGCTCAATGATAGCTAAACGGGTGTTACTGCTCATTTCACAGGACACAGATGCACCAAGGCTGGTGGCAGAAACTGCCACTGAACTTTTAAGTACTCACAAAGGGTGGGCTGAGGATCGATTAAGAGGAAATGATCCGTGACTATTAGTGCGTGTAAAGGGCGACCCTGTGGAATCTACAAGTGTGTCTAACCCTTGCCTGGGTTGGTAGGTTATCACTTGAAGACGGCGCTCTTAAGTTGGTCATGTTTGGTTGACTTGGAAGATTAGGAGGACAATGAGGAGGATCGACGACACCTGTTTATTCAGATTACAAGTATATCTCTCTCTCTATCTTCAATCCCATCTGAACTGAACTTTTCTTACATACCATCGTAAGACTGTAACTCTTGTTACCTGAGCTTGAATAAGTTTGGGATTTATATATTTACACCTATACATGCATAACACCATTAACTCTTGATTTACCTGGTTTAAGTTACTATACAATGTATATACTATACAATAATAAAACAGTGTTTTGTTAACAGTAAAATCAGACTCCAGGTGTGTTCTATTGCTGCTGATACGTTTACAGGATTGCGTGTACATGACAGTATTTACAGATAATCACACATAGCAAAGAAGACTTACACAAGAAGCACATACATACCAAGACATTCCAGTTCTCTAGATGAGACACAGTGAATATGAACAATGTAATACAAACATCCAGCTGTGATTCACAGCGAACTTACTTTTGGTGGGATTGTAGCCTTTGTTCCCTGCTGAGAAACACGCTGCTGAAAAACACAGAGACCCTGGTCAGGTCCATCAGATAAGATGCACACGGTAATGAGAGGCTTAGGTAGAGCAAGTAGGAGAAATTGATTTCCCAGAGCAGAGGAGTCCAAGATCAGAATCTGGAACTGAGAAGCAAGAACGGTGGGAGTGACTGGAAGAAAGAATGTTTCACACACCACCAACCTCCCCCCACCCCACAACCCCAGAGGGTGGCTGGAATCGAACACACTGATGGGGCGGTGAGAACAGACTCTCACAACATTGAAGATAGATCTAGACAGGTACTTGAAACACCAAGATAGAGAGGGCAAGGAAGTGGGATCAGAGTATGCAAGCAAGTACCCAGCAATGGCATGTCAGGCCAAAGGGACTAATTCCATCCAGTCTGACTCGGTGACTTTTGCACTGGGGGCAAGTAGAGTACAAAGTGATCTTTAGTCTATAAGATGATAAGAGATATAGATAAAGTGGACAACCAACTTTTTTTTTTAAACCAGGGAAGCAATGCCAAATACCAAAGAACATGCTTGTAAGATGATTGAAGTACAGAGGCGGGGGGATGGTGACATCACAG
Source organism: Hypanus sabinus (assembly GCF_030144855.1). Classification (NCBI taxonomy): domain Eukaryota; kingdom Metazoa; phylum Chordata; class Chondrichthyes; order Myliobatiformes; family Dasyatidae; genus Hypanus; species Hypanus sabinus. Next base: position 149,311,123 of record NC_082710.1, on the reverse strand, counting down.
GGTTGTGTGGAACACTGCTGGTGGTGATAGAGGTTGACACATTAAGGACAATCAAGAAGTGGAAACCGTTATAACGAGAAAAGGAAGAGAGGTGGGGAATGGTGGGGTGAAGACAGACAGTGTTGGATGTGGGCACCCTTGGGTGTAGAAACACAAGGGTGCTGGGATGGGGTTTGCTGAGGAATGCCAGGAGGACACACCCTGCCCAAGCCCCTTTCCCCAGGGGAATAGTCCAACTCCCTCCAGTGCTACCTTTGTTTTTGTAGGCAACACCAACAGCGATGACGACCACCAGGATCACCAGGACCACAAATATAGCGAGGATCCAGATTGGGATGGAGTTGGGCTTCGAACCTATTTGTGATTCAGAGGAACAGTCACATCAGTGACAGAGACAGGATTACCCCAATTCTCCCTTCACCAACCCCACCCACACCCTCCCATCCCACAACCATGCTGTCTTAGAGTCACTGATTCCTTTTCCGTCCTCTCCTGGGCCTGTGGTCAACCAAACCCCCTCACTCTCACTGCCCATGTACCGCCCCACTAGTGAATGTCTCTTACCCAGGATCAGGACGAGGGGCTCGGGGAGACCCCGGTGTTCCACCCAACAGGAGAACTCTGCAGTGTCCGTGGGCTCCACCTGCACCGTCCTGGTCAGCTGGTAGGTGTTGTCGTGATTGGGCAGGATCCCGTGGGAATGGGTCTCCTCCACGATCCGGCCATTCCGCAGAATAGTCACGTCGATGGACTGAGGGTAGAAACCAGTGGCCACACAGGAGAGGAGGCGGTTGTCCTCGGAGGCGGTGAAGTAGACTTCGGGGGGATCTGGGAGTGTGAGAGGAGGCAGTGAGTGGAGGCAGAAAGGGAGAAGGAGCAGAGGGCATAGGGAAAGAGGAAATGTCAAGGAGAAACAGCGCGGGGGGAAGAGGAGGCGGGGGCGAGAGGAGACTGGTGTGGATGTGTACGATGGCAAGGGGGCGGAGAGGGATGTAGGCGAGGGGGAGTCACTCCCAGACACACACTCACTCCTCACTCTCCCAACTCACTGGGTTCCAGGTGACTCTCCCCGGCCTTGACGTATTTCATCACCCACTCAGTACAGATCTGTTCCAGGTATCTCTTGTTGTACTGGTTTATGGCCGTGTTCCGGTCCAACTTGATTTTGGTGATCTGACCCCAGGGCACAGGGGTCACCCACACCATCCGGTCCTTGTCGAGGCTGAGAACATCCGACCCGTCCCAGCCGTACTGCCAGAAACCGGTGGTGGTCCCATCATCACGGAGCTCACAGCCGAGCATTAACTGTAGAGTGTGGATCCCTGGAACAACCCGGGGGGGGGGGGGGGGGTACATCCATATCCATCAAATGTGGCTCAGACAACACCCCCACAATCCCCACAGTCACCCCATTTCCCCCCACAATACCCACAGTCACCCTGTCCCAACACAATACCCACAGTCACCCCATACCCCCCACAATTCTCAGTTACCCCGTTTCCCCCCACAATACGCACAGTCACCCTGCCCCAACACAATACCCACAGACACCCCGTCCCCCCACAATACCCAGTCACCCCATTCCCCTCACAATCACACCATCCCTCCACAATCCCCAGTCACTTCATCCCCCCACAAACCCCAGTCACCCCGTCCCACCACAAACCCCACAGACACCCTGTTCCCCCAATCCAGTCACCCCATCCCACTCACAATCCCCAGTCACCCCATTCCCTACCTCTCACAATCCCTCCCATTGCTCTTCATTACACTCCCCATGTCTGGTCCTTCCTGTCACCCCCTCATTTCAAGTTGATCACCACTCACCCCCTGTCTGGTTGGTCCGGCTCATCAGGGTCCGGATGCTGGCCTTGAACACAGGCTCAGTGTCCTGAGAAATCTGTGTCTGCTGTTCCCAGTAGTCGGGTCCTTGACTCTCCGCCATCCACTGCTGACGGGGCACCTCTCGTCCCAACACACTGTCGTAGTAACTGATCTGCTCCTTGTCCACATACCCCGCCATCATGAACTCAGGGACCCCCGACCCCGGGGTCACCCCCGTGTATAAAAAATGGAGAGAGTGAGAACCTGGAACACAAGGAGAGAGTCAGAGAAGCTGGGAGTCCAGATTGCAAGGTAACCCATATGCCTGCAACCAGCATTCTGAGACCTGAGACACTGGGGTCAAACACCACCCTCCCCACCACTGAGAGCATCCGGGTCCCAAATCCGGTCAATCCACACATTGATAAAATGCAAAAGACATCGATAGGATGCAGAACTGGGCTGAGAAGTGACAGATGGAGTTCAACCCAGATAAGTGTGAGCTGGTTCATTTTGGTAGGTCAAATATGATGGCAAAATATAGTATTGATGGTAAGAATCTCGGCAGCGTCGAGGATCAGAGGGATCGTGGGGTCCGAGTCCATAGGACGCTCAAAGCAGCTGCGCAGGTTGACTCTGTGGCTAAGAAGGCTTACGGTGTATTGGCCTTCATCAATCATGGAATTGAATTTAAGAGCAGAGGTAATGTTGCAGCTATGTAGGACCTAGGTCAGACCCCACTTGTAGTACTGTGCTCAGTTCTGGTCGCCTCACCACAGGAAGGATGTGGAAGCCATAGAAAGGATGCAGAGGAGATTTACATAGATGTTTAAAAAGCACACACAAGGAAATCTGCAGATGCTGGAAATTCAAGCAACACACACAAAATGCTGGTGGAACACAGTAGGCCAGGCAGCATCTATAGGGAGAAGCATCTTCCTGGTGCCTGGCCTTTACAAGAATGTTGCCTGGATTGGGGAGCATGCCTTATGAGAATAGGTTGAGTGAACTTGGCTTTTTCTCCTTGGAGCGACGGAGGATGAGAGGTGACCAGATAGAGGTGTATAAGATGATGAGAGGCATTGATCATGTGGATAGTCAGAGGCTTTTTCCCAGGGCTGAAGTGGCTAGCACAAGAGGGCACAGGGTTAAGGTGCTTGGGAGTAGGTACATTTTTTCTTTTTTTTTTATAAACACAGAGAGTGGCGAGCATGTGGAATGGGCTGCCGGCGACAGTGGTGAAGACAGATACGATAGGATCTTTTAAGAGACTTTTGGATAGGTACATGGAGCTTAGAAAAATAGAGGGCTATGGGCGACTCTAGTAATTTCTAAGGTAGGGACATGTTCGGCACAATTTTGTGGGCCAAAGGGCCTGTATTGTGCTGTAGGCTTTCTATGTTTCTATGCATCACTTTGAGCAGCACCTGAAGACAGTGAGGGTCCATATCCCTGATCACATCTGCAGTTCCCTGGCTGAGCTGCCGATATCCATGAGCTGTGGTGTCCCGACTGGGTGATGGAGCGGGGTTATGAAACAGGACATGTTCACCAGGACCGGACTGGTCAAATCATCAGTGTGTCTCTCTGAGATCGGGGTAAGTGTCTCTGGACGGATAGGGAGGTGCTCAGTGCTGGTGAGAACACTTCCAGTCATGGTCAGGAATAGTCTGTGCTCCCTCCCTGGTTTAGTTTCTCCCTGCTGTCAGTGGAGAGACCAGCTGAGAACTTGCACAAAGTTCCCCACCAGTAGCAGCACTCTCCCAGCTCCTGTAGAGTGCTTCTCACTTCACCTCTGACCACAGTGACTCCTGGGTACTGAGATGTGCTCCTGGGGTCACTGACAGGATGTCTAGAGGGTGGGGCATTACATCTCCTGCAAGAGGGTGACCTCTGTCCCATGTGCCGCTGTCTCTGGAAAACCACATTCAAAGCAGAGAGAGGATCTAAGTGCAGGACACACTCTCCACTGATGGACAGGACATCACTTAATCAACAGAACCAGAGGCAACAGTGGGACAGGCAGAATTTGTGGGATCACTAGTGGAGGAAAGTAATAGGAAGGGTAGGAAAAGGGGTTACAGCCTTTTTGTGAGGAAGCACAATATTTGGCCTTTAAAGAAGGGTCTACATAGTAATGCAGCAGTTAGCAAAGGACGTTATAGCGTCAATGATCTGGGTTCAATTCCGGTTAATAGTAAATTCTGTAAGGAGTTTGTACATTGTCCCCATGAATGTGCAGCTTCATCCAGGAGCTCCTGTTTCCTGCCGCGTGCCATAGACACATGGGTTATACGTTTGGGCCTGCTATGTTGGCACCAGAAGCAATATTCCCTCTAAGGTCTGATTTTGCCACGAGTGCATAAAGGAATTTAAACTGCGCACAGAAGGTTATCATCCTCTACCTCATTGGCATGTGAAGTGTATTTCACGATCGTACACAATTACATTTCCTTTTCCGGTTTTTGATGTGGACGGTGTTGACAACCTGGAGATTGCGATGATTTGTCTGCAGATTTCAGAACTGGCTTTTGCACATGAGAAATAAAATTCAGTGATGTGTATTATTTTATTTTTTTAAACAACACACAGAACTTGGTCATTTATTGTCCTCAGAATAGCCTCAGGTTTACTTCCACTAAAAAATTCAGTCTCATTGTCACAGGGCAAAAACCTGCCCAGCACCAGATATTTGAGCACACTGCTGATTACAAACTGGAGGGGACACTGACCAAAAGCAAAGCAACACTTGAGGGCTTCCCCCAAAACATCCTCAGATTGTGTTGGTCAAGAACCTGGTCATCAGGTGTGAGGTGCTCTCAGGGCTGCTGTACTTGGCGCAAGTGTGGCCCGTCCCCCGCCCCTGCAGCTCAGAAATCACCTGAGCTGTCTTCAGATTCGTCTGGGGATCCAAGATGGAGCGGGTCAGACGGACCACCATGCACAAGTCCCTGGACAACGGGGTCAAAAATGTTCCCAATGTCGCCCTCACCCTGATGGCCAGCTTCGTGTGTGGCTGCATCAGGCTGTGTGTGGATCCCAGGTACGTGGGCACAAAGTACCACTACGTGCCCAGGTTCTACCTGTCGCCCTGGCTACGAAGGATGGGTCTGGCCCCTTTCCCGCGCAACACCCCGTCAGCTGGTCGTTGCCGCCATACCTGTCCTTCATAGAGAAGTTCTTTCAGGTCAACACCTTTGACCACAGGGCCATCAGGTAGTGGTCAGCATGTAAGGTCCTGCAGGCATTGCAGGAGAAGGATGAGATGGACACAGTGGGGTGGTTCCCTGAGCAGACTGTCCAGTTCATCTGGCAAAATGCCTCATCGCCAGACCTCACCAACAGGCACCAAGACCTCGCCTGGCTGGCGGTGAGAGGGGCCCTCCCAGTCCAATCCCTACTGTACGCCCGGAATGTCGTCTCCACATCCTGCTGCTCACGGGAGGACTGCAGAGAGGAGGAGTCAGTGACCCACTTCTTTGCACACTGTGGGTTCACGGAGAAGGTGTGGAGGAGGATGGAAGGGGCAGTGTCGAGGTTCATCCCCAGCAGCTGCGTAACAGAGGACTCTCTGATCTACGGGCTGTTCCCAGGGACGCACACCGAGACCAACATCCGGTACTACTGGCAGATCATCAACTCAGTGAAAGACGCTCTTTTGGGCGGCCCGAAACTTGATGGCCTACTAGCACATGGAGAATTCTCCTGCGGGAGTGGGAGGGATTGGGTGGTGGGGAGTATGCCCCTCAACTACAGTTGTATTATATATGAACCACCAGAGTGCTATCTGTATGGCTGAAATTGTTTAACTCTATAGAACATAATGATAATATCTGTAAAGTATTCACAGTTATTGAATGGTTTATTGTAAATAATTTTAGTGTATAAAGTATATTTTGTTAAATAAAAAAATCTCACAGATGTTTGGATGGATTGTAATGTGACAATTGGAGCAAACAATCACCCTTTCTTTCAGGTGACTATTTTCTCTCCACAGAGAGGAGACTGGGGAGGTGAGGACATTGGTCTGTCCCTCCTGCAGGACGTGGGAGTATAGATACATTTCCACTCACCACTAACACTGCAGGACAAACAGAGCTGCTGGACTCCGGGGCATTTTAGATGCAGAGAATGTGGTAAAAGGTCCACTTAGTGATCTGGTCACATCACAGGTCCAGGAGGAGGAGATGGGTGACCACCAGGTAGGGCAATAAGGACAGGGAGGTAGTGTCTAGGACACTCAGTGGTCACCGCCCTCTCAAACACGTATACCATATCAGACACTGCTGAGTGAATAATCTCTCACAGAGAAACAGTGACAACTGCCGAGATTGTGGTACCACTGCTGGCTGTGACCAAAGGCAGGAGAGGGAAAAGTCATGGTGAGTGTTAGTGGTGGAGGATTCGTTACAGAGGGGTAAAGACAAGTGCTTCTCAAGCTGAGCCCAGGAAGGTGAGATGCCTCCCTGGTGCCAGAGTCAGGGAAGTGTCAGAGTGGTACAGAAGGTTTTGAAAGGGCGGTTGAAAAGTCAGAGATTATAGTAGGTGCTGGTACCAAAGAAATAGGCAGAGAGCTGTGTTCCTGCAGAGAGTATAAATGGGGGTCTGGCAGAAGACAAAAAGCAGGATTTACAGTTGTAGTGAATTACTCTGTGCCAGTGAGAGTAGAAATCAGAATATGCATGGCTGAGGAGTCAGAGAGTCACCCATCTCAGAAAAAGGCCCTTCAGCCCAACTAAAACTCCTATCCAAGTGTCCCATTCATCAGTGTTTTCCATCTCCCCCTAAAGATGATGCCAGTGAACAACTTGTCCGAGGGTGACATCCTCCAGGCGGTTCACAAAACTACTTCACTTTAAACTTTTCCAATCCATGCATCTATCAGAGTACCTTTTAAAAGTGGTTAATGCACCTGCCTCAACCACTTTATCTGGGGCCATCTTCAGTAAAGATGAACCACCTATAGGGTGATGTTGTTGCCCTTTGGCAACTTCTCTTCACTCATAGAAACATAGAAAACCTACAGCACAAAGTTGTGCCGAACATGTCCCTACCTTAGAAATTACTAGGCTTACCTATAGCCCTCTATTTTACTAAGCTCCATGTACCTATCTAAAAGCTTCTTAAAAGACCCTGTCGTATCCACCTCCACCACCGTTGCCAGCAGCCCATTCCACACAATCACCACTCTGAGTAAAAAACATACCCGACATCTCCTCTGTACCTACTCCCCAGCATCTTAAACCTGTGTCCTCTTGTGGCAACCATTTCAGCCCTGGGAAAAAGCCTCTGAATATCCACACGATCAATGCCTCTCATCATCTTACACACCTCTATCAGGTCACCTCTCATCCTCCATCGCTCCAAATGAGAAAAGGCCGAGTTCACTCAAATTATTCTCATAAGGTATGCTCCCCAATCCAGGCAACATCCTTGTAAATCTCCTCTGCACCCTTTCTATGGCTTCCACATCCTTCCTGTAGTGAGGCAACCAGAACTGAGCACAGGACTCTAAGTGGAGTCTGACCAGGGTCCTATAAAGCTGCAATATTACTTCTCGGCTCCTAAATTCAATTCCACGATTGATTGATGAAGGTCAATACACCATACGCCTTCTTAACCACAGAGTCAACCTGCACAGCTGCTTTGAGCATCCTATGGACTCGGACCCCAAGATCCTTCTGATCCTCCACACTGCCAAGAGTCTTACCATTAATACTATATCCTGCCATCATATTTGACCTACCAAAATGAACCACTTCACACTTATCTGGGTTGAACTCCATCTGCCACTTCTCAGCCCAGTTTTGCATCCTATCAATGTCCCGCTGTAACCTCTGACAGCCCTCCACACTATCCACAACACCTACAACCTTTGTCTCATCAGTAAACTTACTAACCCATCCCTCCACTTCCTCATCCAGGTCATTTATAAAAATCCCTGAGGCACTCCACTGGTGACCGACCTCCATGCAGAATATGACCCGTCTACAACCACTCTTGGCCTCCTGTGGGTAAACCACTTCTCGATCTACAAAGCAATGCCCCCTTTGATCCCATGCCTCCTTACTTTCTCAATAAGCCTTACATGGGGTACCTTATCAAATGCCTTGCTAAAATCCATATATGCTACATCTACTGGTCTTCCTTCATCAATGTGTTTAGTCACATCCTCAAAAAATTCAATCTGGCTCGTAAGGGACAACCTGCCCTTGACAGAGCCATGCTGACTATTCCTATTCATATTATACCTCTTCAAATGTTCATAAATCCTGCCTCTCAAGATCTCCTCCATCAACTTACCAACCACTGAGTTAAGACTCACTGGTCTATAATTTTCTGGTCTATCTCTACTCCCTTTCTTGAATAAAGTAACAACATCTGCAACCCTCCAATCCTCTGGAACCTCTCTCGTCCCCTTGATGATACAAAGATCATCGCCAGAGGCTTAGCAATCTCCTCCTTCCACAGCAGCCTGGGGTACATCTCTTCCAGTCCCAGCGACTTATCCAACGTGATGCTTTCCAAAAGCTCCAGCACATCCTCTTTCTTAATATCTACATGCTCAAGCTTTTCAGTCCGCTGCAAGTCATCACTACAATCACCAAGATCTTTTTCCATAGTGAATACTGAAGTATTCATTAAGTACCTTGCTATTTCCTCCGGTTCCATGCACACTTTCCTTGTGTCATGCTTGATAGGTCCTATTCTTTCACGTCTTATCCTCTTGCTCTTCACATATTTGGAGAATGTCTTGGGGTTTTCCTTAATCCTGCCCACCAAGGCCTTCTCATGGCCCCTGCTGGCTTCTTCCTTAAGCTCCTGCCTATTAGCCTTATAATCTTTTAGATCTTTAACACTACCTAACTCTCTGAACCTGAACCTTTTCTTTTCTTCTTGACTAGATTTATTACAGCCTTTGTACACCACGGTTCCTGTACCCTACTGTAACTTCCCTGTCTCATTGGAACATACCTGTGCAGAACTCCATACAAACATCTCCTGAATATTTGCCACATTTCTTCCGTACTTTTCCCTAAGAACATCTGTTCCCAACTTAAGCTTCCAATTTCCCGCCTGATAGCCTCATAATTCCCCTTACTCCAACGCTTTTCTAACTTGTTTGTTACTATCTCTCTCCAATGCTATCGTAAAGGACAGAGAATTATGATCACTATCTCCAAAATGCTCTCCAACTGAGAGATCTGACACCTGACGAGGTTCATTTCCTAATACAAATCAAGTACAGTCTCTCCTTTTGTAGGGTTATCTATAGATTGTGTCAAGAAACCTTCCTGAGCACACCTAACAAACTCCACCCCATCTAAAACCCCTTGCTCTAGGGAGATGTTAATTAATATTTGGGAAATTAAATTCTTCTTTCACGACAACTGTTATTATTACACCTTTCCAGGATCTGTTTCCCTATCTGCTCCTTGATGTCCCTGTTACTATTGGGCGGCCTATAAAAAACACTCAGTAAAGTTATTGACCCCTTCCTGCTCCTAACCTCCACCAACAGAGATTCCATAGACAATCCCTCCATGGCATCCATCTTTACTGCGGCCGTGACACTATCTCTGATCAATAGTGCCACACCCCCACCTCTTTTGCCTCCCTCCCTGTCTTAACTATAGAGTCCCCTATCACTACTGCCTTCCTCTTCCTTTCCCTACCCATCTGAGCCACAGGGCCAGACTCTGCTGCAAAGGCACGGCCACTGTCGCCTCCCCCAGGTAGGCTGTCCCCCCCCCCCCAAACAGTATTCAAACAGGAGTACTTGTTGTCAAGGGGTAAAGCCACAGGGGTACTCTCTAGTACCTGACTCTTCCCCTTCCCTTTCCCTCTCTTCGCTGTGACCCACTTGTCTGTCTCCCATGGTCCCAGTGTGACCACCTGCCTATAACTCCTCTCTATCACCTCCTCACTCTCTCTGACCAGGTGACAGTCATCGAGCTGCATCTCCAGTTCCCTAATTCGGTCCATTAGGAGCTTCAGCTCGACACACCGGGTACAGATGTGGCCATCCGGGAGGCTGGGGGACTCCAGGACCTCCCACATCTGACACCGAGCACAGAAAACTGGCCTCACACACATACTTCCTCCTTTCCGCAAATAAAACAGGTAAACCTACCTCGCCTCATCCCGTTACCACCCAAGCCTGTTGAGCCAAAGCCCTATCACTCCATTACCTGCTCCAAATGCTGCCCACTGGATATGGCAGTCTTCTTTTTAAACCTTTTGCGCTCTACTGGTTGATGTCACGTGCCTATGCAGTCTTGCCTCTCTTTTACCCCAAGTAGTAAAAAAAATGCCTTCGCTCTGGAAATCAACCGTTCACTCGCAGCCTTCTTGCTCCCAGCTTTAACTTTTGCCCTCAGATCTTGATTACCCAACCCTAGGAAGAAGACTGTGGGCATTAACCCTCAAAATGTCACCATAAGACACAGGAGCAGAATTGGGCCCAAGTCTGCTCTGCCATTACATTGCAGCCCATCCATTTCCCCCTCAACTCCATTCTCCTGCCTTCTCCCCATAACCTTTCTTGCCCCATGATTCAAGAAACTATCAATCTCCACCTTAAATACACCCAATGACTTGGTCTCCACAGCTATCTGTGACACCAAATTCCAGATTCACCACTCTTCGGCTAAAGAAATTCTTCCACATCTCTGTTCTAAATGGATGTCCCACTATTCTGAGGCTGTGTCTTCTGGTTCTAGACTCTCCCACCATAGGAAACATCCTCTAAATATCCACACTATCTAGGCCTTTCAACATTCGATAGGTTTCCCCGAGATCCCCCCTCATTCTTCTAAATTCCAGCACCTTAAATCCATCCTCATATATAATAAGCCTTCCATTCTGGAATCATTCTTGTGAACCTCCTCTGAACCCTCTCCCAAATCAATACGTCCTTTCTTAAATAAGGGGGTCCAAAACTCCTCACAGCACTCTAAACAAGGCCTCACCAGTGTTTCTATAAAGGCTCAGTATTACATCCTTGCTGTTATGCTCTAGTACTCCTGAAATGAACGCTCACTTTATAGTTGCCTTTCTCACCATTGACTCAACCTGCAAATTAACCTTTAAGGAATCCTACACGAGGACTCCCAAGTCTCTTTCCACCTCATTTTTGAATTTTCTCTCCATTTGGAAAATAGTCTAAGCTTTTATTCCTTCCACCAAAGTGCATGACCATACACATCCCAACACTGTATTCCATCTGTCAATTCTTTGTCCATTCTCCTCTGCAAAGTCCTTCTGCAGCCTCCCTGCTTTCTCAACACTACCTGCCCCTCCACTTATTTTCATATCATCTGTAAACATGAACACAAAGCCATCAATTCCATTAACAAAATCACTGACACACACCATAAGAAGTGGTCCCTACAGAACAACACTCATCACCAGTAGCCAGTAAGGAAAGGCTCCTAGCCTCCTGCCAGTCAGTCAATGCTTGATCTATGCGATATCTTTCCTGTAATACCATGGACTCTTGTTAAACAGCCTCATGTGAGGCACCTTGTCAAAGGCCTTCTGAAAATCCATGTATACAGCATCCATCAATTCTCTATCCTGTTCATTACGCACTTCAACAAGATCATCCTTCATTCTCCTAATCTCCAATGATTAAAGTCCCAAGATGCTCAACCACTCTCCATAACAGTCCTTGCAGCCCAAGGAACATGCTCATAACTCACTTCTGGTCCATTACAATTTAATGGCTTCCTTCCTGAAGCAGATTGACCAGAACAGATCACAATACTCCAAATGAAACTGCACTAATGTCCTGCAAATAACGAATCAACTTCCATACTCAGAGCCTTGACTGATGAAGGTGCCAAAACCCTTCTTCGCCACCTATCTACCTGTGATGCCACTTTCAAAGAACTATGTCATTGAAGACCTTGGTATCTCTTCTACAACACTCCCAACCGTTCACTTTGAAAGTCGTGCCAGAATTGGACTTCCTAAATTGCAGAACCTCATACTTATCTGAATTAATTTGTCATTGCTTGAACTATTTATACCACTGATGAAGATCCCTCTGTAATTTTCAATCTTCTTCACTATTTATTCCAATAATTCCTGATTTTAACACTGGCCTAAACTTATTCACCGGACAATTTACAGTGACCAATTAACCCACTAACCAGTACGTCTTTGGACTGTGGGAGGAAACCAGAGCATCTGGTGTGACAGGGACGTGGCAGGAAAACTAACCCAAGTGCAGGACTCCGACACGGAGGCAGAATCTCTGTAGTGAGTGTAGAATCGGGACCAGGCTGATTCGGGACCTGGAAGACTTGGAGCAAGGTTCCTCTCTCTCTGACAATTGACCAACAATCTGGCAAGGGCTGACCAGAGATGTCGGAGTCTTATCCTCTAGTGGCTAATGGAAACCAGGTGCTGGTAATTGAGAGGAATTGGGAAAGATTGGGAATCAAATGTGGGGATCAAGGACCAATTAGGGAGGACAGGGAAAAGGTGGGGAATGCCAGCCAGGATCATGACACCTGGAGAAAACCCAGGCATTCCATGGGGAGGACATGAGGACTGAACTCCAAACTATGATGCTCTGAGCTGAGATAATGTCACACTAACTGCTACACAACCACAGCACCAGTGGATCAGTGTGCAACATGCCACAATGTTGGGGATTTAAAGAAAGAGGCTGTGTTAGGTCTCTTTGAAGAACATTAAAGTTGATGAGTCCATAGGGCCTGATGAGATATACCCGGGTTATTGAGAGAGGCAAGAGATAAGATTGATGGGGCCGAGACAAAGATCTTTCTATCTTTGCAAACTACAGGTGTGGTCCTGAATAATTGTTCCTTTGTACAAGAAAGGAAATAGGGAGAGTCAACTACTGGCAGTCAGTCTCACATCAGTAGTAGGAAGCTCATGACAAAAAAAAAGAACAGGAATTACGTAAAGTCAGAGGCTGATCAGGAATAATCGACATGGCTCTGTGTGGAGGAAGTCCTGTATCACTAACTTCAATATTTTTCAGATGGTTTTTGAAGAAAACTAGGAAGGCAGGGTGGGAGATGTTGACTAAATGATCCGAGTACGGCATTTTCCAGGAACTCCATGGTAGTCTGGACCAGAACAACATGGCACAGGAGATCCAGGAAACTGGCTACACCAGTCCAAACTGGCTGGGTGATGGCAGACAGAAGGTGAAGGTAGGAGGATGCTTTTCTGATTAGAAGTCCGTGACTAGTGATGTACCACAGATCAATGCTGTGACATCTCTTATTTGCAATGTACAATAAAGTCACCCGAGTCTCCTTCGCTCCATGGAAAACAGTCACTGCCTCTCCAATCCCTCCTTATGACTCAAGCCCTCCTGTTCTGGTAACTGCGTGTGAATCTTTTCTGCATCATTTCTAAAAAATTGCATCCTTCCTATAGCTATGTGACCAAAACTGCACAGAATATACACAAGTGCATTCTCAATGTCCTGTACGACTGTAACATGATATCTCAAGTCTTGTACTCAGTAACATGACCAATGATGGTAAATATGCCAATCTCTTTATTCACTACCTGCCATGCTTCAATCAGGGGGCACCAAATCCTCCAAGCTCCGCTGCTGCTCCTCTCCTAATTATTAGCTGATTATTTTCACATGTATCTTATTTTAGTTATCAGTGCACCCATGCCTTGTTCTGTTTCTTTAGTTAAGTTGTTGTCATCTGCAAACTTCCAAATATGGCGTCCACATTCTCATCCAAATCATAAACACAAATAACAAGCAATAGGAGTTCCAAAACTGATGCCTGCAACACAACACCAATCACTGGATTCCAATCTGAAAAATCTACCGTCCACTGTCATACTCTAACTTCTACCACTGAGCTAATTATGTATCGATTTGGCTAGCTTTCCCTGGGTCCCATGTGTTCTCACTTTCTGGACCTGTCTATCATGTAGGATGTTATCAAAAGCCTTTCTAAAGTCTATGTTGGCAACATACACTGTCCATCCCTTGTCAATCCTCTTGGTCACCTCTTCAAAGACTTCAATCAGATTTGTGAGAAACAGTTTCTCAGATATGCCTTTCCAAATACAGGTAGATCCAGTTTCTCGGAATCCCATCTGGTAAATTTTCCAGCACTAACATTAGGCTCAACAGCTTGTAATTCCCTAGCTTGCCCGTGCAATCTTTCTTACATAAAAGGACATCATCAGGTATTTTCCAGTCTTCTGGTGCCATATTCTTGTCTGTTGAAGAAACGGATCTCCCAGGGCCCTACCAATTTCTGCCTTCATTCTCATAATATCCTAGGATACTCTCATTCAGACCCATGGATTTGTCCATTTTTATGCACCTCAAGAACACCGACATCTCATTTGTAATATTGAAATGTTTCAGGATGTCTCTGTAATCTTTCCTGAATTCCCAGCTTGGGCATGACCTTCTCCCCAGTAAGTGGAGATGGGAAGTATTTATTTGAGACCTCTGGCTCCACATATATACAGCCACACTGATCCTTCAGGGACCTCTGCTCTCCCCAATTACCCCTTTACTCTTGATATACAGAGAGTTTTCAGATTATCCTTGACTGAGAAGGTAAAGAAAATCTCATTCTCCCTATGATGGAACTGCATAAAACAGTGGTGAGTCTGCACTGAGCACTGTCAACATTTCTGCTCAGTATGCTTTGGGAGGCCAAGAGGTGACCTGATATGTAAGAGGCACAGATAGGATGGACAGTCAAAGTCCTTGTCCCATCATAGTGTTATTAAAACACGGGGTCGTAGGTTAAGGCAAGAGGAAGGAGTTTTACAGGAGATCTGGTGTTTTTACACGTAGAGTGGCTGATATCTGGAACTTACGGCAAGAGGACGTGGTGCAATCGAATACTAACACTACATTAAAGAGGCTTTTGGACACTTCAACAGGAAAAACTCAGCCACGGGTGGTTCCGAGACCAGCTGGGAAAGGAGGAGGGTTGGGCACGAGGCTAGGAACCGATCCAGTAAAAATACAGAGCTACAGAAACTCCGAAGATTTCATCCCTGGGAGAGGAAGGAAGATACAAGATCAGCTGCACCATAAAACTGAAAACTCGGAACAGCCCAGGCAGCACCACAGATATTGTTTCAGGTCCAGAACTGGGAAAGTGAGGAAACAAGTGGGTGGTGTTAGAGTGGTTTTTGAGTTTAGGACATTTACATTTAACAATTGACTGGCTGCCAGTCTTCACGTCTGAAAATTTATTGTGCATTTAATTTGGGGTGCAGTTCTGAACAATGGGTTCCGAAATTCCTGGAATCCCAGTCCAGACAATTTTGATTAATATTCATTTGGATGTCTGTGGTGTGGATGTGAAACTAAGGTGTGAAGATTGTATGTAGTTTCAAAGAAAGCATTGTCCAGGCATTGTAAATATGGAATGTCCTTTGATGTTCGGCACATAAAATATCAAGCCCCGTGTTGGGCCAACAACTCCCTTCCACTGGAAGCATCTCTATACGATGCCTGCTGTACCTTGTTTTGTCGAATAAAGAAGCTGCCTTGTATCTACTAGTAACTTTCTCCGGTGACTTCATTCACGTAACAACAGATGGGAGGGATTGGACAATATTTCTGATAGGATGGTCAGCACCAGCCAGTACATAGACCCATCTGGTTAACAAATTAATAACCTCTCCTTCACAACTCAAAGGTGCTGCACCTCATTACCCTACTGAAACACATTTAAGCTGCTTCCCACAACCCAGCCCAAACCCCTCTCTGTCCTGTGTAAATGCCCTCCCCCCACACACACTTACCTCACATTAACGTGTCGGAAGGAAGCAGTACTCCAGCACGGATCTACAGGATTGAATGGGCTCTTCCTGCGCCATCCTCTAAACTAGCAGTCACCAACATTTTTAAGCCCAAGATCCCCTACCTCGGCCTTAGTGAAAGATGAGATCGACTAGTTACCCGCATGCGCACCAGGGCAGAAAAGACCGTAAGTAAAACCCCGTAACTCAGAAGTAGAAATGATGTATAAACCCCAGGGGTACCCACCCCTTTTTTTGCACTGCGGAGCTGTTTAATATTGACAATATCCTCGCAGACCGGCCAACGGGGGAGGGGGGTGGGGGTTGGTGTTAAACACGACCAGAATACACCGATACAGGTTCCTTATGTCCAGTCAGTCTATTCTGCAACTTAGTTTTCGCGGCT